>NC_046157.1:73088108-73388108 GCF_011064425.1 Rattus rattus
ACCCGTGTTGCCTAAGTATATACCTCTACTTTCTTGTAGACTTCATATCTGATTTGACTTTTGCTTCAACTTTAGAATGTCATTCGTTATATTCATATAAAAACAGTTAACTTTTAGCCCATAATATCTGTTTCCTAATTTTAAAATCTACAAATATTTTGCAGATACTTTTTTTCTAGTCAAAATGCTTGTTTGGGGCATTATTACTACTGACCTTGTTAGTTATTTTCCATTTTTCTTTCACTGGGAAATTATTGATCAAACTTACTCACCGTTGTTTTAAAAAAGTATAGTTATGGATTTGGATAATTCCCTTTCACACTTGAAAATTATTTTGGCACATTGTGGTTTTTATTTCCGCCTTGTAAACAATGTTCATTATACTAGTATTTTCTCTGTAGATATAAAACAGTTTGTGAAAGGCTCTGTTGTTGGTCAGAGGTCACATTAGGAAATCTGGTTCTCTCCTCTACCATATGAGTCTTGGCATCTTTCGTTACCTTCTGAAGAATCTGTTGGCCTGAATTCTTTTTTACTTGATATGCTATGATGTATTAAACTCAGTAAAATTTCCATTAAAAGCATTTCATTCATTTCATCAATAATTTGTTTGGCTCAGATCTATGAAGTGGATACTGAGATTACTTGCTATATAGTTTTATGACAATTTATCTGTTTGCCTCACTGAAAATAAATAGTCTTAGGAGATACCAAGGTTCCTTCAGAAAGTTTTTTATTTTTTTATTCAGAACTATGGAGCTAGAAATAGCTTCAAGATTTTCAGTTTATGGGCATGCTTCACAGAAACTTGGAGGAAGGAAACTATACAATGCATTTTTTTTTCTCTAAGAAGAATGCAATGTCATACATTTTTACAATTGATAAAACTGTGACAACTGTGGATACGTCAGGGCAGTCACAGGAAGACATCATAAAACAACGTGCTTTCCCTCTGCCTCTCCCAGTTAGAATCACTTGAGGGTGTTTCAATTTTGGCAAAAGAATGTTCCGTCCTTGCACACCCCCTTTAGCAGGCCCTTACTTAGAGAGAGAGATGTGGTTTTACATTTACTTCATCTGGCCTGTTGATACTGTCAGGCTTGATGTCATGTTGTAGGGAATGGGTGATGATATTTTAGGAACTCTCAAGTGTTTTTGTTTCCATTAAAAGTTTCAGTTTTTCAGGATTTAGTTTTTATAAATATCTTGAATAACATTTTTGTTGTGGGTTTATGTTGAAGCACTGAATAGGGCCTCTTTGCTCTTATGCCTGGGAAAATTCAAAGAGAGGCTTTTTTTCTAATGATCTCCATCCATATTTGATTCTCTCAAGTTTGCTCTAATATGTGTAACAATTGTTTATGACCTCGATTTTTGTTTGCCTCACTGGAAAATTTAAATAGAATATTTCTATAGGTTATTCCCTTTCTGTTTCGGGCAAACATCCTCCCCCCATGGGGTGTTCCCCTTCCTCCCAGAAATTGCTGCCCCCCCGACAGTTTTTTTTATTCAGAAGGGCTTCCCTTCCATGGTGCTCTTACTAGGATAATAGCTGAGGTCAGAGTCCAGGGATTTTTCAGTTTATGGGCTTAGTCCCTGGAAGCTCTGGTGGCTTGGCATTGTTCACAGAAAGCCCCTTGCTCTCTTCAGTTCTTTTCTCTGAACGGGGATTCTCAGTTCAGAGGTTTGCATTTTTATTCTCTAGGAGATCTAGAACTTCTGCAATGCTTCATCCACTAATTATTATGGGCCACATGTGGGGCAGGCTTGAATGGGTGTTCCTTCAAAACTTTGCCTCTCTTCCCTGACAACTTTGTGGAAGGAGGAAGTATCACATTTTGTCATCCGTCTTGAGTTTCATTTGTTCAGGCATCACAGGCATTTGGGACATCACTTATCAATGACATACATGTATGTCTTTCTGTGATTGGGTTTCCCTCAGGATGATATTTTCCAGTTCATTTCCCAAATTTCATAAATCGTTGTTTTTTTGATAGCTGAGTAATATTGAGGATATACCACATTTTCATCCATTTTGTTGAAGGGCAATGTTCCAGCTTCTGGCTATTATAAATTGCATGAAATGTGGAGCATGTGTCTTTTTATATGTTGGGGCATCTTTTGGGTATATGCCCAAAGAGAGGGATATGGTTTTCCTCATTTATGTCCAATTTTCTGAGGAATCAGACGATGGCCTGTTGAGTCTGTCAATGGAGGAGTGCTTCTCCACATCCTCGCCAGCATTTCTGTCACCTGAGTTTTGTTGCCATTCTCACTGGTGTGAGGTGAAATCTCAGGTTGTTTTTGATTTGCATTTCCCTGATGACTAAAAGATGTTGAACATTTCTTTTAGGTGTTTCTCAGCCAGGCATTCCTCAGCTGTGAATTCTTTGTTTAGCTTCTGAACCCCATTTTTTAAAGGGTTATTTGTTTTGTCTTCTTTTGAGTTCTTTTTTTGTATATTTTGCGATATAAGGCCTCTATCTATTGGTAAAGATCTTTTCCCAATCTGTTTCTTTGTTTAACCACAGTGATTACAGAAGCTTTTCTTTTATGAAATACCACTTGAATATTGGTGTTTTTGTTGAAATTTTTTCCAGTGCCCATGTGTTCAGATGCTTCCTAGGTTTATTAGTTTGAGTGTGTCTGGTTTGATGGGGTCCTGATCCCTTTTAAGCTTTGTACAGGGTGATAAGCTGGGAATGTTGAAGTTCAACCATTTGCTGAAAATGCTTTTTTTCCATTGGATGGATTTTCCAAAAAAATCCATCATTTGATTCTCTCAATTTGTTCCTAATCTGTCTCTGTGCAATAACAGTTTATCCAATACTGCTTGAGTTTGGGGATAGTGACCTGAAGTCCTTTTATTGTTGAAGATAGTTTTAGCTATCTGGGTTTTTTGTTATTCTCTTTGAAGAATTGGATTGGTATTTTTGATGGGGTTTGAATCTGTAGATCTTTTGGTAAAATGGCCATTTTACTATATTTTCAAGTGAGCATGGGAGATCTTTCCACCTTCAAGGTCTTTTCAAGTTCTTTCTTCAGTGTCTTGAAGTTCAGCTCAAATTCCTGCTTTTGATTAGGGTTCTAATTGAATCTTCCTTTGCCAGGAAATGGCTAAAGGTCAAACACAATATTTTCTATACCTGTTAGTAAAGTTTCCTGTTTGCCCGTTATATTTGTTTTTAATACTTCTCAGTTACCTCTCTTGAGTTCTATTTACTCCTTGATGCTCTTATTCTGATCTCAGTTTCTTTTACGTTAAACTAATTGTCATTAGTCAAAATAAGTCTTTTTCAGAACATTTCTTCAATTTTATCATTTTTCCTACTGGTATTTCAGTAGATTCTTACCTATTTTGATCATATGCATTCAATTACCATAATTCTTCCCACACATATCACCTATTCCCTACTATCCAACTTTTTGTTACTAAAATAATTTTAACATCTTCAAACCAAGTTATAATTTCCAAATATTTTTAGGTGTGTTTAGTCCCACAGGAGTAGGATTGACATTTCAGGGACTACGTTCTAAGGGAAAACTGCTTCTTCCTCTCACACAATTGCCTTACTGTCTAAGTAGGTGTGTGACCAGAACGCCTCTGAGCATTTTAGTTTTTAGCCTCTAATATTTAATACTGAATTGTTGCTCTGTTATAGAGTAATTCCATTTTAACTTTTTCACATGGTTGTACGTTTGAAAGATTTACGATATTGACAAATCCTTAACTAAATTAACTGAAAGAAAGTATTCAAATTATTAAAACTAGAAATTAAAGGGAGAGATTGCAAAAGGTACAGAAAAATATGGAACATTAGAAGAGCATGAAATGTTAATGTTTTACCAAAATGAAAAATAGACAAGAAATATATATTTACATATAATGTATGAATGTATACATACATATGCTTACATATAGCTATATCTTTAGTAAGCTGAAAAGAAGTGATTAGTTTTAATAGATCTTTAAAACTATGAAATAACTGCAGAAATTAATGTTTTTGAACAAAAAATAACCAATCCATATTCTGGATTCAGAGGCAAAGTATATTAGATCATAAAAGAATTAGCACCAATTGTCTTCCAAATATTCCACACAATAGAAAGGGAGAAACATGCTCTAGTTCTTTCTGCAAAGTTGGCATCACACTCATTTCATAACCAAAGACTCAATGAAAATCATGCAGCAATATATTTAAATAGCACAAATATAAAAATTCCCTTTGATGGAAATATATTTAACATTCTCATTATTTCAGAAATAAGTCATAGTTGGGTTTATCTTGATGAGGATAGAATACAGAAAGACTTGGGGACAGGAATAATTTAATACAATATATTAAAATTTAAAAATATTTTTAAATGATAAAAATATAATAAAAAGAAATATAATTCAGGTTGGCAGGCTTGTTGGCAGTTATTACCTTAAACTTATGAACCATCTAGCTAGCTCCATAATGCATTATTAAATTTCTGAAAGCTAAGGTATTTTTCTAAAGAAAATTAACTGTGAATGTAGTTTTGCACTACCCCCAAAAACATGCATGACTAAAATACTTTTAAACAGAATTGAAGAACACATCAAGATGAGAGCCTACCTATAACTGTTGCTTTTATTTCCTCAGATGAAGGGGTGAGACGAAAGCCATACCCAGCTTGGGCTGATTCAGTCACATTTCTTTCTCTGTTCTAAAGATTGCTAGGTCTCAGGTTGAAAGTTTCCAGCCTCCATAAAATGTGATATTCCAAGGTAATTCCGTTTTCTCTTGCCTTCTACTTGAATCGCTCTGCATGGCCTTATAAGGACTTTCCCCATAGGTTTTAATCTTTTAGCTTCTTCTCCTTTTCTGGCACATTTTGTCTTCATGTATGTCTGGGTTCTCTCTGAAATCAGTTTTCTGGAAAACTGTCCCAATGAAGCCACCATATACACACACCATCCCACTGCGCTCTCAAATGTAGCTTTTCTTTCCTGTGCTGTGCTTATGTGATTTGGGCATAGCCTATCTGTGTTCTTTCTGTCAAATCTTTCTCTAATTTTTCTGCCCCTCGATTAAATGTCACTTTCAAACATGTCTTCTTCCTTCTATAAACTACCCCTACCTTAATTGTGTGTGCTAAGAATACTTCTGTACTCCAGCCAGAAGTAATTCAAGCTCAGGGGTTCTGCATTCTGGCCAGATCAAACAGTCCTAGAGGGTCTTTGGATGTGATCCTTTCGCCAGAGCAGCAATATTGGTGGATTAAAATTCTTCTACATCTTCCTCCTTTCTGTTTAAGCTGAAAATTTTTTGTAGTTTAATTTGTACAACAGAAAGAATTATCATTCCCACAATTTTGCAATCTAAATGTCCTTATGAAGATCTGATTATGTATTGATCCTTCATAACACAGTCCTGACACTCTGTCCTTCAGGAAGTGTCCATTTCAGCATTACAGTTTTCCCGTGTGCTATTCTGATGAATGTTGTGTCCTTTACAGCCAGTTTGTTTGTTTTGGTGTTTCAGCATTTCTTCCTCCTTGGCTCCTTTGAATCATACCTTCCATGTGCAGTTTTGTTTTGTTTTGTTTTGTTTTGTTTAATTCACATTGGATCTTTCTCAATTGTGATAGAACCCAGAGTCTTTCATCACCTGGGGAAATATAAACAAAACTTCCTCCCCAACGTAACTCATTCCTTGACTTCAATTCTGATATAAAAACAGCCTTAAAATATACAGGTTGATCCAATTCAGTAGTTTGTTTCTACAATGCAATGTCTTTCAGCAGCTGTTGTTCCTGCTTCATTGGCATTCAAAAAATGAAAATTGATAAAGTGTTATTCAATCTATTTCTAAGAGTCTTTATTTCTCCTTTCTGATCATGAAGGTACAATTAGATTTTTATGAATGTTTAAGTCTAAGAAAGATTGAGCACTCTCTAGGAATGCCATGCCTAAAATCTCCTTTCGGATGACCCCATCTCCCAAAGTTAAAACAATGAATCTAGGATTATTTGCTGTTGTTTGTCCAATGATATAGCCCATAGGCTTAATATTAGCAGTAGTTCCATGGGTGCTGTGCAAGATTTTAAAGATCTAAAAACAGTTTTACACAATGCATTTGCATTTTTGAAAGCTAAAGTTTTAATTAATACATGCTCACATATGTATCTGCTATTGTTCTCTTTATAGTGGATATTAATTTGTGTAAAAAATTAGTAAAGCTCTTGTTGGGACTTTGCATAATCTTGGAAATGACATAGTTTTTTGTTCTTTGGCCTCTACCTTATCCCAGGCTATTAAAGCTACTTCATTTAACTCTTTCATGATATTAATGCCTTCAGACCTGTTATGAGTTCTCATAATTGCAGCTTCTTCTCTCCATCATGTTAGCTATTTTAATGGAGAAACAGCTTATTGAACAACTTCTGCCAAATTTTTCCAGTCTTTGGAGAGAATCCTGGTTTGTGTAACAGAGGCCATTAACATTTGTCTCACATAGGATGAGCGCATTTCATAAGTTAATACTGCTTCTAGAAGATGTTTGTGATCTTTTGTTTTTAGCAGGATTCCATATTAGTTGTTCATTTTGTGAATTTTCACAAGTTTATGGCACTTATTCCAAGGTAATTGGGTAAGCTGATAGACGTGGTTGCCTTTGCTCAACTCCACTAAGAAGTGGTGCTCTATGTTTGATGGGCTGTTCATCTCGGGCTTTACTTTCTTTAGGTACCATAGGTTCACGATTCAGTACTTCCTGTTCTCTTACTTCTTACTTTTGTCTCTTAAGCTTTTGTACCATCATAGATAATTTTTCTTGTTGTACAGTTATTTTCTCAATGCTCTTTAAGAGAAAATATATAAAGTTTGCAGTTGAATTCCTGAGGATCCAGCTATACCTCTCTTGGGCATATACCCAAAAGATGCCCCAACAATAAAAAGACACGTGCTCCACTATGTTCATTGCCTTATTTATTAGCCAGAAGCTGGAAAGAACCCAGATGCCCTTCAACAGAATGGATACAGAAAATGTGGTACATCTACACAATGGAATATTGCTATCAAAAAAACAATGATGAAATTGTAGGCAAATGGTTGGAACTGGAAAATATCATCCTGAGTGAGCTAACCCAATCACAGAAAGACATACATGGTTTACTCATTGATAAGTTATTTGATTTTAGATGCCTAGGGCAAGTGAAACTCAGGACGGATGATCAGGGGTGGATGCTTCACTACCTTCTTTAAAGGGGGGAAAAGAATACCCTTGGCAGGGAAGAGAGAGGCAAAGATTAAAACAGGGACTGAGGGGAGCACCCATTCCGAGCCTGCCCCGCATGTGGCCATAATATATACAGCCACCCAATTGACAGGATGGATTTGACATAGATCGCTCCTGAGAGACACAGCCAGAATACAGCAAATACAGAGGCGAATGTCAGCAGCAAACCACTGAACTGAGAATAGGATGAAGGAATTTTCGAGACGCCATATGTTGCAACCAGACAGGGACTAATCCACTACCCTAAAAGACTATACATGGACTGACCCTGGACTCTGACCTCATAGGTAGCAATGAATATCCTAGTAAGAGCACCAGTGGAAGGGGGGAAGCCCTGGGTCCTGCTAAGACTGAACCCCCAGTGAACTAGACTGTTTTGGGGGGAGGTTGGGGGGAACACCCATAGGAAGGGAGGGGGAGGGGATGTTTGCCCGGCACCGGGAAAGGAATAACACTAAAAATGTATATAAGAAATACTCAAGTTAATAAAAAAAAAAAGAAATTAAAGAGGGGTTTATTTCACTGGTCAGAATTGCAATATGTACTGTGATGGCTTTTTCAAGTAACTTTTCTATCCCTTCAAGTCCTGTCTCTCAAGGGATCAGAAATGGAGTTTTCCATTTTTTTTTCTTTTTATACAAGAATTTTTCTATATAAATATTCGGGTTCAGGAAATTGCCACACAAACCATGAGTACACTAATCTCAGTTAAGCAAGAGTAGTTCATTGAATGCATGCCGTAATACTGGACATCCAGGTCCACAAGCAGACAAAAACCTATGTGTGGCACTAGTCTGCTCTCAGAATAGGCTTTCATAAAAAACAAAAACAAAACAAACAAGAAAACAAATAAAAAAAACAGAACCAAAGCTTTAAGGGTAAGGAGGGGAGTATCTGCCAACCTTTAGGCTGATTGCTCCTGAGTAAGGTGGCTGGGTAATAAAAAGGGGAATTTCAGAACATTAAGGTAGCAGAGCATGAATAGTATAATCATAACTTTTTTGGGGCAAACTAGTAGTATTCTTCAATGTCAGCCACAGAATACACAGTGAGCTCATATGTAGGTCAAGAAAAGCTGCCCAGCGGTCAGTTCTGACACAAGATATTTTAGACATAACGGTTCATATGCAACTTTGAGATGACAGGTACTATGTAAAGCTTTGTGGCATTTCTGAAGGTTAGAAAACCTCATACAGAACCTCAGAAGATAAAGAACAAAAAGCATATGTGGTCAGCATGTTCTTGAGCCAAGTCACTTTTCTGTGTCAATGACTGGCAGTCATGTTAAAGCAACAATATGAAAAACAGGGCAAGCATTGAATAACATGGATACAGCTATTTTGGGGAAGAAGGGCAAAACCATAAACACAATTATATTTGTCTTTTGGGGTGACTTACTATGAGTCATTGCCTCAAAGGATCCTGCAGCTCCTGAGTCTCAGGAGTCTCTTTGGGTAACTAGCCAGTCAAAGTTGAAGTACTGATTCTGCCTCTGGAAAAGATCCCTGGAGAATTTTTCTCTGTTGCTTTCTTTTAGATGCCTCCTGATCTTGGCAATTTATCTGTTTGATGTCCTCTTCTTTCTGCAATGTAAGTAGGCTTTCTCCTTCTCTAATCACTTTGAATGCCGTACATAAAAATAACTTTATTTCCTCAGATATTATTGTCACCTCAGCGACTGACTGCTGAATAAGCTCACTTTTTCTAGTTGTTTGAGAATGATGGCTTATTAGTTTGACTCAGGTTTTTTGGCACAAAACTCCTCTCCAAGCTGACTGATTCAATCTTGCTTCTCTTGGCTTCTGCCTGAATTACTCTGCTTGGGCTTGTATTAACTTTGCCAAAACATTCTAAACTTCTGGTTCATTCTCTGGCTTCGTCTGTCTGTCTTCCCCTGTGTCTAGCTTCTCTCTGACGTCTCTGTAAAACTGTCCTATATACTCCACTTCTGTCTTTCCCTGCTTTTAAGTAGCTTTTCTCTCTTGTGCTGTTGAGTATATCCTATCTATGTCTCCTTAGTCAAATCTTACACTGATTCGGCAATTTGTCTGCCCATTCGATAGCACAGATCTCTTCTATACAATAACCTTACCTTCACTGTGAGAGATTAAAGATATGTATTAAGAATTTGTGTTAATTCCATCCAGAACAAACTTTAATTAAGGGTGTGTTTGCATTCTGACTAAATCATATATACTACTATATACCATGATCAATAGGCTTTGTCTTTGAGATTACAGACTTGATTCAACAATGGTAAATTAATAAATATAAAATATACATGAACTGAACAAAAATAGAAAGTACATAACCATACCATTAAACATAAGAAAGTCTTTTGACAAAATCCAACACCTACTATATAAAAGTATTTTAAAGAATAATAGGAATATAAGAGGCATAGCTTAACATAATAAAGGCAGTATGCAATATAATCCTGAAACCAATATAATTCTCAGTACAGAAACCATCAATTTCTTTTCAGTCAAATCATTAATAGTCTACACTGCCCACTCTCATTCCTGTTCAACACAGTACCTAAAATTTATCTACAGCAAAAATACATTTAAAGGAAAAAATGGTGTTACCAAAAAAGGCAAAAATAGAATTAGTTAAAATAAAAAAATACTTTAAAGTCCCACCAACAAATTCCTATTACTGATTAAAAAAAATTCAATAGTATGAAAAAATACAAAATTAAAAGCACAAAAAAAAAGCATTTGCCATTTTATATGAGGACAGCACAGTCACTGAGATAGAAATCAGGAAAATATAATCACTTACAATACTTTTCCAAAGAATAAAATATCTTGAAAACCCAGTCATCATCTTATAGTATATTTTTCCTGAATGTTTCACATTAGGAGGTCTGGGCAGAAACTTAGGGTTTTTTTGGTAGCGTTAATCAATTAAATGTAGGTGTATGGAATTTTCAAACAGCTCTGAAAGGCAAAGGATACTGTCATTAGGACAAAAAGGCAGTCAACAAATTGGGAAAAGAGTTTTACCAATCCTACATTTGATAGAGGGCTAATATCCAATATATAAAAAGGACTCAAGAAGTTAGACTCCAGAGTTTCAAATAATCCAATTAGAAAATGAGAAAGGGAGGTGTCAGGACCCAGCTATACCACTCCTAGTCACATACCCAAAAGATGCTATAACATAGAACAAGGACACGTGCTCTACTATGTTCATAGAAGCCTTATTTATGATAGCCAGAAGGTGGAAACAACCCAGATGCCCTTCAGCAGAGGAATGTACAGAAAATGTTGTATATTTGTACAATGGAATACTACTCAGTATTACAAACAACGACTTATGAAATTCTTAGGTAAGGAATGGAACTAGAATTATCACCCTGAGTGAGGTAACCCAATCATAAAAGAACACATATGGTATGTACTCACTGATAAATGGATATTAGCCCAAAAGCTTGGGATACCCAAGATACAATTCACAGACCACATGTAGTTCAAGAAGGAAGAACAAAGTGTGGGTGCTTCAGTCCTTCTTAGAAGGGGAGCAAAGATACTCACAGTAGGAAATATGGAGACAAAGTGTGGAGCAGAGACTGAAGGAAAGGCCATCCAGAGATAGGCCCGCCTGGGGATCCATCCCATATATAGCCACCAAACCTAAATAGTATTGTGGATGCCAAGAAGGGCATGCTGACAGGAGCCTGATATAGCTGCCTGCTGAGAGGCTCTACAAGAGCCTGACAAATCCAAAGGCTGAATCTTGCAGCCAATCATTGGACTGAGAATGGAGGAGTTAGGAAAGGACTGCAGAAGCTGATGGAATTTGCAACCCCATAAGAACAACAACAATACCACCCAACCAGACCCTCCAGAGATCTCAGGGACTAAACCACCATCCCAAGAGTACATAGGGAATGAATTATGGCTCCAGCAGCGTATGTAGCAGAAGATCTGGCATCAATGAGAGAAGAGGCCCTTGGTCCTATCAAAGCTGGATGCCCCAGTGTAGGGGAATGTAAGGGACAAGGTGGGTGGGAGGGAGAAGTTGGGTAGGGGGTAGGGGGTAGGGGGCAGGGGGGAGTGGGTGGGTGTGAAAGCACCATCATAGAAGCAGTGGGGACATAGTGGGTTTCTGGAAATGAAATCGGGAAAGGGGATAACATTTGAAAGGTAAATAAAGAATATCCAATAAAAAGAAAGAGAAAAAAGGGGTTGGGGATTTGGCTCAGTGGTAGAGCGCTTGCCTAGGAAGCGCAAGGCCCTGTTCGGTCCCCAGCCCGAAAAAAAAAAAAAAAAAGAGGAAAAAAGAAGTAAGAGACTAAGACTTAGACAGACTCCCTAGAAGGCAGACACAGGGGGAAGGGGCAAAGACTAGATATTAAAGATGGTGGACTTCCAGGATTGTCGCTTTTTTCCTCAGCATCCTGACTTGAAATAAAATCTGGTATCTTAATTATCATCATCATCATCATCATCATCATCATCATCATCATCATCATCAACAACAACAACAACAACAATAATAATTTATGATAATCAAAATCCAAATGGCCTAGTATAGAAAGTTCTATTATTTCTGATTATGAAATTGTAGAGGATAAATAAACATTTCTAATGTGTTCATATCAATCTTTTTATGGCTTCCTTAACAAAATACCATCTTTTTAGTGGAAAGGAGTGACAGTTTCATGTTTCTCCTTTTAGTGGTACAGCTGATTTCAAATTTAAATTTGTATTAATATGACTAAATATTTGTATGTCAATAAAATAAGAACTTCTAAATAATATTTCCAATCTGACATTAAAAATTTCAAAACCAATAATTCCGATTAATTATATTTCTTCAGCGTATGGCTAGGAAAGCTCAGATTGTACTGTCAGTACTATTCTCAGTGAAAATGTAAACCAAAAAAATCAACCAATGTGTGTGTTTCCTTCAGCATTGACTATGAGAAAAAAATTAAAAATGTGATTTTATTCAAAAGCCTCACCAGATATTAAGAATGAAGTTGTTTACTTTCATTATTAGCCATCGCCTAAATGTTCACTTTTTCCAAATGTGTTTATTTTTTTCTGTTTGTATAAAGTGCTTCTTTTCCATTCTCATGCTCCAGTTGGAGTGTCTTAAACCCTTACAGAAGAAAACATAGTAAGGTTATACAAAGAAATAACAATGAGATTGTTCACTAAAGATTTAAATATTCAACAGTTATAAGAAATAACATGTAAGGAATCAATGGCATGTTCATTTTCTTCTTGCTTTCTCAGTAACTGGTTTTGCATGCATGGAACTTTCCCGGGATGATAGAGTAGCCAGTTATTCTCTAAGTGGGCTCACAAGGTCTTTCGTCTCTACCTGAATATGTGACTAGGTAACAGAAGCTAGGGAGATAGACATAGCTAAGAGGCAGCTTATATTTCCCATAATCCTATAAGTAACCCCTCACCTGTGCTACTGATAGTAAATGCCCTTATGCTCATTTCTTTACCTACTAGTCCTGAATATAATAGTTACATTATTTCTCATTGGTACCCTATCTAAAGGAAAGAGATATTTAAATATATATATATATTTGTATATATATATATATATATATACACACACATACCTACAAAGCTATAGTCACACATACATACACATATACATATACATATATATTACAAACTCTTAGATATTATAGCAAATATTACTTCATACTTTTATGAGTAGACAATCTTCTATTTTACTTGAAATATTTGAAGCAATGCAGATGCTTTTTAAAATATCATTATTCCTTAATAACTATTAACCAAAAATTGTTTATTTAAGAAAATAAGAGTTGAAGTATCATTCATGCAAAAGTAATATATATGGAAATAAAGGCTCAAAATTAAGAAAAGTGACTGCATTTGTGAAGGTGTCAATAGCTGCTATAATTATGTATAAAGACAATTAAAATTAGACCATAAAATTAAAATGCATTAATTAGAAATGCATATTAAGAAAACCATTTTCAGAGTTATTTTTAAAAAGATATTTTAAATTGAAGACATAAATAATGAGAAAAACAAAGATTTAAAATTTCTTAGTAAAGTCGAGCTTCAGAAAATGTGACTGAAATCCCAGAACTCATAAAACTAAGTCACAAGAACTAGAAGTTCAAGGCCCTCCTGGAAAACATACAGATAGTGTGTCTCAAAATCAAATTAAGTAAGAATTTAGCTAACAATAATTGTACTGGAGAGGACTATAAAGTACTTTAAGTGGGTAGGGTCTTAATTATCAATAATAGAAATAAATTACATTATATAAAACTAATGCCAGCTCATGAATATGTTTTATGTGAATATGTTAAAAGGACCTATCACTAAAAACATAAATATATATTTTATTAAGATTTAAATAAAATTAAGTTACAGGAGTTGGATCTATCATCACATATTTATTTTGTGGTACTTCACTTTATATTAATAAAATAATACTTCTAAGGGACATAAACAATAAATATAAATAATTATTTTTCATTCCCTTTATGTAATGTGAAATGGAAATGTCAACTTATAATAAAAGCTTATCTCATATATGCATCTTTCAAATAAATTAATTATTATAGTTAAATGTATTAATAGGTCATAAATAGGCATCAGTCTCACACTGTGTCTCTGTGCATCCTCTACTTCTATAGTTGTTTCCTTCATCTACACATAGACCTTCATGGAGACACTACTGACCGGAATATTCATCAAAGCTGAAGGCACAGTGGCCTCTAAGGAATTCATTGCATAATCACAGAGAAGTAAATCTGTAGAGGTTTGAATGTGCTTGAACTAGGGAATGGCACTACTGGGAGGGGTGGCCTTGTTGGAGTAGATGTGGCTTTGTTGTAGAAAGGGTGTCACTGTGGGAGTAGGCTTTCAGAATGTTCCTCTCAACTAGTGGGAGTCAGTCTTTGTCCTGTTTTCCTTTGGAACAAGATGTAGAACTCTCAGCTCCTCTTCAGCACCACATCTGCCTGGATGCTCTCATTATTCTTGCATTGAAGACAATGAATTGAAGCTCTGAACCTGTAAGTTATCTCCAATTAGACACTGTCCTTTATTAGAGGCCATGCTATCTTTACACAACAATGGAAATACAACTAAAAGAAAACCCAAGACAATCCTGATATGCAGCACCATGTGGACACAACTGGGGTCAACATTCATAAATTTAAAACTCGTAGTTCAAAACTGAATACTCTTGAAGAGAAACACATGTGTGCATTCATATCTTATTGATGCATACTGCCTCGTTCATGCAGGGATCCTTTTCCAAGTCACAATGCCTGCCTTGTGATCCAGACTCACAATCAGGAGTAGCCATTGATTCCATCCTGGCATTTAGCTCCATTTGTGGCAAGGGCTGGAAGCCTACTCATTGTGATCTGTCTCATAGAACCTTCCAGTGATTCCAGCAGGGCAGATTAAAGGCAGAGTGCTCAGGGTCTTTTAGTCAGGTGCCCCCATGTTGACAAGCATTCCCTCCAGATGTTGGGGGGGTTGCCACACAAAGACCAAGGCTGCACATCTGATACATATGTTCAGTGTTCCTAGGTCCAACTCTTGTGTGATTTCGGTTGGTGCTTCAGTCTCTGGTAGCTCCTAGGTTTGTTGACAATGTCGGTCTTTTTGTGGAGTCCCTCTCCACTACCAGGTCCTCAATCTTTCCTTCAAGTCTTCCAAAAGAATTCTGAATCTTAGTCTAATGTTTCATTGTGGGTCTCTGTGTTTGTTTCAGTGAGTTGTTTGGTGTAGTCTCTCAGGGGACAGTTATGCAAGGCTCTCCTGTCTGCATGCACGACAGAGTGTCAGGGATTAGTTCTTGCCATGTGATGGATCTCAACTTTGACCAGTCAATAATTGGTCATTCCTCCAGTTTCTGGGAATGTTTTGTCCCTACATGTCACCACTTGAATAGGGGAGACTTTGATGCCTCTTTGTCGGTCAAAGCCTTCTCAGAATGATAGAACATGGGAAGACATTATTGATGGCTATATTTGTCACTGCTGGCAAGGATACATAGGTTCCCTGTGTGAGAGTGACATAAATGGATGTAATGGCAACACTTGCTAATCTGAGGAAGAATGTATAAGCTCTTTTCAGAGGATCGATAGTAACATATTGCAGTCCTGCATGTTTTTCTTCAACTCCCTTTGAGCCTAAAGTTGTGCTTTTATCTGTCAACCTGGATTCACAGGCAGGAATTCACTGTTCTCTGAGAGGCTCAATCTATCAACTGACTAAAATAGATGCAAACACACAGAGCCAAACATTAGATCAAGCTGGATAAGTATGTTTGTAGATACTGGGTAGAAGACTGAGGGGAGAGGGACTCCACAAGAAGTCCAACAGAGTCAACACACATGGACTCTTGGGGGCTCACATAAACTGAATCATCAACGAAAAAGCATATAAGGGCTGGACATAAGGTCACTGCACAAACGTAGCAATTGTGCAGCTTAGTATTTCTGTGGACCTCCAAAAACTGGAGAGGCATCTTACTGTCACTGTGTGGCCTGGCTGTGGTCCCAGTTCACCTAATTGGCTGCCTCATCTGGCTCCAGTGGGAAAAGATTTGCCTAGTACTGCAAACATTAGAAGGACCTGTGTTAGTTGGTACCCTGATGGCGATGTCTCTCTGCTCAGTGGTAAAGTGTGGGTAGGGCTTGTGGGGATAGATGAAATCAAACAGACAGAAACAAAAAAAAATACTACTACTACTACTACTACTAATAATAATAATAATAATAATAATAATAATAATAATAATAATAATAAACTAAGAACTTGTTCTTTGAGAAAATCAACATGGTAGATAAACCTTAGCCAAACTAAGGAAAAAACATAAAGTGTCTACATAAACAAAATTAGAAAAGAAATGAGAGACATAACAACAAAAAACAAGGAAATTCAAAGAATCTTTATGTCTTATTTCAAAAGCCTATAGTAAACACAATTAGGAAATCTTAATGAAATGGATAATTTTCTAGACAGATAACACTTGATCAAGGTAAAGTACACTATTATCCCTCAAACTATTCCACAAAGTAGAAACAGAAGGAACACATGCAAACTCATTCTATGAAGCCACAGTCACCCCGATACCTAAACCACACAAAGACTCAACAAAGAAAGAGAACTTCAGATCTATCCCACTTATGAACATTGATGCAATAATACTCATAAATTGAATACATAAATTGAATCCAGGACAACATTAAACACATTATCCACAATGATCGAGTAGGCTTCAAGCCAAGGTTTCACAATGGTTCAATATATGAAAATGCAACAAAGTCGGGGGTTGGGGATTTAGCTCAGTGGTAGAGCGCTTGCCTAGCAAGCGCAAGGCCCTGGGTTCGGTCCCCAGCTCTGGAAAAAAAAAAGAAAAGAAAAAAAAGGAAATGCAACAAAGTAATGTACCATATAAACAAATCCCCAATTTCCCACACAATTCCCTACAGACCTTGAAAAGGCATTTTTCAACTTCATATGAAACTTCATATGAAAGCAAATCACAACAACAACAAAAAACAAACCAGGATTGCTAAAGCAATAAAAGCTAGAACAATAAAATAATTTCTAGAGGTTCCACATGATCTAGAAGACGGCTGGAAGAGTTCTGCATTAAATGCTATGTATAGGAAGATGGAGGTGCAATTAAATAACCAGAATGGAAAATTATAATTATCATAGTATTTTGCTGCCAAAATTATTTTATGGGAACTGGCTTTTCAGAGTCCATATCATGTATATATTTTTCATCTAAGAATATCCATGTGCTGTCATAAATATAAGTTGTAGCTTAGATAATATGCCGAAAGATTAAAAGTTCAATCTCAATGATCAGTATGCTGTTACAGAGCATTTCAATTTCATACACTCTTAAATAAAGCATGACTTTAATTGTTCTAATGATAAAATATATGCATTAAATAAGTGCACATGGGTCGGGAAAAATAAGTGCAAGTATTAAGGCAAATTAATTCATGAAGAAATAAGATCTAATTTAAATGTAAATATCACTCATATCCTTTCACATGCATGAAAAGATAAATATAGGGATTTCAGATGATTTACTTGATATATTCCTGAGGCTGATCATACAAATATGCATACATACATACATAATTTAATACATTATATAGGTGAGCTATTTTAGATTCCATTCATTAGTTTAGAGGAATAACAGGTTTTACCTAGGTGATTTTGGTCAAACTTTTCCATTGGTATTTATTACAAAAGTGTATCCCTGTTCTAATTATCAAATCAAAGAATCCAGCTTGCAAATACTTTCTTACATTAAATACGACTTTTTAACATTTTTATTTATTTTTTTATTATATATTTTCTTTACCTACATTTCAAATGTTATTCCCCTTCCTGGTTTCCCATCTGGAAAACACCTATACCTTTCCCCACCCCTACCCCCAACCTCTATGAGGTTACACACACACACACACACACACACACACACACACACACACACTGTCCTGTCTCCATGTCCATGCCTGGCATTTCCCTACACTGGGACATCCAGCCGTCATGGGGCCAAGGGCCTCTCCTTCCATTGAGATCCAACAAGGCCATCCTGTGCTACATTTGTGTCCGGAGCCATGGGTCTCTCCCATGTGCACTCTTTGGTTGATGGTTTAGTCCCTGGGAGCTCTTGGGTATCTGGTTGGTTGATGTTGTCATTCCTCTGGGGTTTTAAACCCTCTCAGCTACCTCAGTGCTTTCTTTAACTCCTCCATTGGAGACCCCATTCTCAGTCCAATGGTTGGCTGCCAACATCAGCCTTTGTATTTGTCAGGCTCTGTATGAGCCTCTCAGGAGACAGCAATATCAGGCTCCTGTCAGCATGCATTTCTTGGCATCAGAAATATTTTCTAGGTTTGGTGACTGCATATGGGATGGATCTCCATGTGGAGCAGTCTCTGGATGGCCTTTCCTCCAATCTCCACACATTGTCTCCATATTTCCTATTGTAAGTATTTTGTTCCCCTTCTAAGAAGTACTGAAGCGTCCACACTTTCTTCTTCTTGAGTTTCAGGTGGTCTGTAAATTTTATTTTGTGTATTCTGAGCTTTTGGGCTAATATCCAATTTTCAGTGAGTACATATCATGTGTGGTCCTTTTATGATTGGGTTGGGTTACCTCACTCTTTTTTTTATACTACAGATTTTATTCCCCTCCCCATCATCCGCTGACTGTTCCCCATCCCATACCTCTTCCCAGAATCCCTGACTCCATGAGGATGTCCCCACAGTACTCCCACTCCCTACCCCACCAGACTTCTAGACTCAATGGGGCCTCCAGTCTTTTGATGGGTTCCTCTCTGACTGAACCCAGACCTGGAAGTCCTCTACTGTACACGTGTTTGGGGCCTTATATCAGCTCGTGTATGCTGCCTGGCTGATGGTCCAGTATCTGAGAGATCTTGGAGGTCCAGTTTAATTGAGACTTCTGGTCCTCTTACAGGTTTGCTGTCCTCCACAGCTTCTTCCAGCATTTGTCTAATTCAACCACAGGTGTCAGCAGCTTCTGTCCATTGTTTGGGTGCAAATATCTGTATCCGACTCTATCAGGTGTTTGTTGCATCTTTCAGTGTGCAGTCATTTTAGATCCCTTTTTAAATCACTCTATTAAGCACTCCATAGCCTCAGTGATAATGTAAGGTCTTGGGGCCTCCCCTTGAGCTGTATCCCATTTTGTGCCTGTCACTGGATCTCCTCTTCCTGAGTTTGTCTATTTCCAGTCTACCCACTTCTTTCTTTCTGGAGCTCACAAGTGTGCTGTTAAGATGCTATTATAAGATCTCTCCAGTTTCTTTACTAGGACACTTAGTGCTATGCATTTTCCTCTTAGCCCGCATTCACTGTGT
The DNA here is from genome assembly GCF_011064425.1 of Rattus rattus. Classification (NCBI taxonomy): domain Eukaryota; kingdom Metazoa; phylum Chordata; class Mammalia; order Rodentia; family Muridae; genus Rattus; species Rattus rattus. The sequence goes on from NC_046157.1 coordinate 73,107,257, forward strand.
TCCATAAGTTTGCGTATAATCTGTCAACATTTTCATTAATTTCCAAGAGACTTTAATTTCTTTCTTTATGTCTTTCCTGAAGAAGATATCATTGAATAGAGAATTGTTCAGCTTCCACCTGGATGTGGGGTTTCTGTTGTTTTTGTTGTTATTGAAGACAAGCTTTAGGCCATGGTGGTCTGATAGAATGCATGGGATTATTTCTTCTTGTATTAGTTGAGGGTTGCTTTGTGACCAATTATATGGTCAATTTTGGAGAAGGTATTATGAGGTGCTAGGAAGGAGGTGCATTCCTTTGTTTTAGGGTGAAATGTTCTACAGATATGTTTGGTTCATAACCTCTATTACTTTCACTGTGTCTCTGTTTAATTTCTGTTTCATTAGTGAGAGTGGGGTGTTGAAGTCTCCCACTATTTTTGCATGTAGTGCAATGTGTGTTTTGAACTTTATTAAATTTCTTTTATGAATGTGGGTTCCCTTGCATTTGGGGCATAGAAGTTCAGAACTGAGACTTTCTCTTGGTTGATTTTTCCTTTGATGAATATGGAATATCTTTCCTCATCATGCTTAATAAATTTTTGTTGAAAGTCTATTTTATTGAACATTAGGTTAGCAACTCCAGCTTGATTCTTGGGACCATTTGCTTTTTCCATCCTTTTACTCTGAGATAATGTCTGTTTTCGTTATTGAAGTGTGTTTCTTCTGTACAACAAAATACTGGATCTCATTTGCATATTCAGTCAGTTAGTTTTTCTCTTTTTATAGGTGAGTTGAGTCCATTAATATTAAGAGATTTTAAAGACAAAAGACTGTTAATCTGTGCTATGTTTGTTTTTATAGGTAGCTTTATGTGCATGTAGTTCTTTCCTTTTGATTTTGTTATGAGATGCATATCTTGTCTTTTCTTTGATGCAGGTATCCTCCTTGTGTTGGAGTTTTCCTCTTAGAATCCTCTATATGGCTGGCTTGCTAGGTAGATACTGTTTGAACTAAATATGGATTTTTAAAATTAGAATATTATCATTAATTAAAATCAACCCTGGGTTATTACTCTTTTTCACCACAAAAAATAATAATTCCAAATATCAGCCTATACCACTTTAGAACTGCCCAGAATATGAATTCTGAAGGAGAAAATTAAATCACATCCACAAAAGGATTACTAGCTGCTCTAAAGTTAGTTTTTGACGATTTTATTTCCTAGACTAATAGTTGAAACATAGAAAGCGATCCATTAGACACTGCAAAGCTATTTAGCTTTTGACTACAAATCTAAATTTTTTATTATATTTTACATTATTTTAGTTTACATTTTATCTCATTTATTTAATAAAAAGTTTACCAAGCATAGAAGACCTTCAGAGTTTAAGAAGAGTAATTGTGCTTCTTAAATCAGAGCACATGAGATTTCTTAAACAATAACCCCTAATTAGGGGAGGTAATAATCTTTACTTCATGGTTCACATTATTTGCAATATTGAATTGAGTGCTGTGATTGTGTGTAATCAAATGTTCATCATGAAAAGTAAAACCTGATCACTTAAAAATGGAAAGACAATCTAAGTAACATTAATATGAGGTTGGAAATTTACAGTTGGCAGAGTCCTATTAACACACATTACACACAATTTTGTTATTTTTATTTCTTTTCTTGTTCAGGACTATAAAGAACAAAAAATAAACAAGTCAAACATCAACAACAAAAGAGTAAGTAGCTATTAGCCCAAATGCTTGAATTACCCTAGATGCACAGAACACATGAAACTCAAGAAGGATGACCAAAATGCAAATGATTCACTCCTTCTTTAAAAGGGGAACAAGAATACCCTTCTCAGGGAATAGGGAGGCAAAGTTTAGAACAGAGGCAGAAGGAACACCCATTCAGAGCCTGCCCCACACGTGGCCCATACATATACAGCCAGCAAACTAGATAAGATGGATGAAGCAAAGAAGTGCTGGCCGACAGGAACCGGACGTAGATCTTTCCTGAGAGACACAGCCAGAATACAGCAAATACATAGGCTAATGCCAGCAGCAAATCACTGAACTGAGAATGGGACCTTTTTTTTTTTTTTTTTTTTTTTTTTTTTTTTTTTGGAGCTGGGGACCGAACCCAGGGCCTTGGGCTTGCTAGGGGGACCTCTTTTGAAGTAATCAGAGAAAGGACTGGAAGAGCTTGAAGGGGCTCGAGACCCCATATGAACAACAATGCCAACCAACCAGAGCTTCCAGGGACTAAGCCACTGCCCAAAGACTATACATGGACTGACCCTGGGCTCCAACTTCATACGTAGCAATGAATAGCCTAGTAAGAGCACCAGTGGAAGGGGAAGCCCTTGGTCCTGCAAGACTGAACCCCCAGGGAAGGGGATTGTTGGGGGGAGGGTGGTAATGGGGGGGGGATGGGGAGGGGAACACTATATAGAAGGGGGGAGGTGTTAGGGGGATGTTGACCCTGAAACCGGGAAGGGGAATAACAATCGAAATGTAAATAAGAAATACTAATGTTAATAAAGATAAAAAAAAGAGTTTAAGGAAGATTGTTCATCTTCTGATTCACGACATTCTTTACAAGTCCTTCCTTAGATAAAGAAATTCTTTGTTCATTTGAATTCCTGGTACTCAGGCTCCAGCATAAACTCTTAGAAACATTGGTTAAAGATGATTTCTCATTGTCACATAGAACGTTTCTTAGTACAAGTGAGTGGATGATGATCATTATTGGTGGGACAGTCAGACAAGTTGCTCATCAAACAAGAAAGCAAGGATGCAGCTCATGTGATGCTGGGTCATTAGGACCACTGATCTTAATATCTGGAAAGGTTTGACATCGCAGTTACTACTAAAGCAAATAAACCTACTCACTGTATAAAATGACAAAGGCCTTATGTAATCCAGAAGAAAATACTAAGTGTCATCCATTACTCAAGTCTCAAAATTCAATTTCTTTTGCATAACTAACATCCATTCTATTCATCCATGTAGAAATAAACCATTGTTCACTTAAACCACAGGTTAGCATTTAAAGCTTAAACATAGTATCTGGACTCAAAGCAAAATGAGATCGATTGCCTAAGACTAGATAAAAATAAAATCACAAACTTATTGTAATAGAACCACAAAGGGAATGAAATGTTCCACCCTTAGTATTACTTGAATGTCTGAATGATTAATTGATTATACCCTAAGAGCACAATGTATCTGAAAGATAGCTATTTTCATCTCAAATGATAATTCTGAATATTGACAGCACACAAATAAGTATTGTAAAAGTGCACAAAGTGTCTTAGAATTTAAATTTGCTAGATATCAGATTCTTACAACTTTTAATATTTTTTTAGTTACTCTTTAGAGTTTCAGGCACCTGAATAACATTTTATATTTTTTATGACAGACTGCCTATGATTGGACAATCAGTCATTCTTTAAAAGTAATTGCTCACTGCACTATTGGTATCTTGTATGCATTTGTCTATTATAGACTCAGGAAGAAACCCAGAGTGAGGAAAGTTGTGTGTCTTTATATGCTTACTCAAATAAAATTATTATAGCTAATGAAAGAAGAGAATATGTCCATGTTACTTTAATTTCTTTGCTGTCACAAAATACTTAAACAAAGGCAGCTTTCAGAATGGATTTATTTTAGCTTACATTTCAAGGGCACAGTCCATCATGGAAGGTAGATAAGTCATGATAGAAAGTGTCGTACACTATAGTCAGAGAGCAGAGGTGAATTTGGATGTAGAGTAAATATGGATTTACTTTCATCTTTTATGCAGCCAAATATCATGCTTCATGGAATTTTGCAGCCTATTTTCAGGATTAACCTCCCTGTGCTGTTAAATGTTTCTACAAACATGTTCATTGAAACACCCAAAACTGTATTTTTATGTTGATTCTAAATTTAGTCATAGTCACGAACATGATTACGACAGAGTAATTTCACTTTCTTTTTTCTCCCAGTAATGACAGAGTCATCATGGTTTGGTATGATTTTAAGTGAAAACATTTTTGTTGTTGTTGTTGTTGTTGTTGTTGTTTGATGATGATGATGATGTTGTTGATGATGATGATGATGATGATGATGACGTTGTTGATTTATTTAAGTGTGTCCTGTGGGTCAACTCATGGAATAGCCTTTAGATACTTAATCAGTAGATTTTGAACGGCCTCAGTTTTTATCACTATGCACTATGTAATCTTCTGGTATTTCTCTTTTGTTAGTAATGATAGAGCTGACTCCCTCACCTAGTGGACAGAGGGCAAAGATCCCGTTCATCAAAAATGGTGCAAATATTATTAGTGCTGCGAACGCTGAGAACTTTTCTGGATGAATAGAAAATGAAAAGGAAACAAATGGAACATTTCTAGATTCCTATCTACGAGAGCATACTTCTTCAACTGGTGAGGACTATAAAATACAGAACAATTTGTTTCATTTTTAAATGTCAGGAAAATGTTTTTTTTTTAACTTTAGTACCTAAGACTGGTATTAGATCTTAAAATCTATCATGCCAAATATATTTATTTTTTCTGTTTTTTTATATATGGTTTTAATAATTTTTGAGAATTTTTTTAATTTTTATTATTTTTATTTATTTATATTCCCATCATTCCCTCCCCCAGCTCCCTTCCCACAGTTTGTCATTCCATTCTTCCTCCCCCTTGCCTCTGAGAGGGTGCTTCCCTTTAACAGGCTTCCCTCTTCTCTGGTTCCTCAAGTCTCTCAAGGATTAAGCTCATCTTCTCTCACTAAGGGCTCACAAGGCAGACCTCTGCGATATTTGTGCCAGGAGCCTTGGACTGCCCCATGTATACTCCTGGTTGTTGGCTCAGTCTCTGGGAGCTCCATGGCATATAGTTAAGTTGAGAGTGTTGGTCTTCCTATGGGGTCATTCTCCCCTTCAGCTTCTTCAATCATTCCCCTATAATTCAACCATAGGAGTCCCCAACTTCAGTTCCATGATTGGATATAAGTATCTGTTTCTGTTTCACTCAGCTGTGTGTTGGACTTCTCATGAAACAGCCATGCCAGGATTCCATCTGTAAGTACATCGTAGCATCAGTAATGGTGTCAGGCCACTGTAACCTCCTATGATATGGATCCCAAGTTGGACCGGTCATTGGACCTCCTTTCCTTCATTCCCTTCTCCATTTTAGTCTCTGCAATTCTTTTAGACAGGAACAGTTCTGGGTCAGAAATTGGACTGTGGGTTTGTAACACTGTCCCTCTGCTTGAGGTCTGTACATTTACTGATGATGAATTCTTGGAGTTTTTTCTCCCCAATGTTCGACATTTTGGAAAAAGTCACCCTAATTGAGTTCCTAGAGTCTCTCACTGGAGCTCTGGTGCTTTCTAGAGGGTCCCTCCACATCTCACCCCTGATGCTGTTTGTGTCTATTCATTATCTTGGCCCTCTGGGATTTTGTCTTCTCCCTAACCCCATACCTGATCTTGCTCCTCTTTTCTCTTCCCCCCCTCAACTGGGATCCTCCTTCCCTCTGCCTCCCATGATTATTTCTTCCTCCCTTCTAGGTGGAATTGATACAGCGGTTGGGCCTTTCTGCTTCTTATTATACTTTCTATACTTCTATACTTAGTATACTTTCTATACTTCTTATTGTCTGTAGGTTGTATCTTATGTATTCTGTATTTTAGGCTAATATCCATTAATTAGTTAGTACATACCATGTATGCCCTTTGGGGTCTGAGTTACCTTACTCAGCATATTTTCTAGTTCCATCTACTATTCTGCAAAATTCATGATGTCTTTGTTTTTAATAGCCGAATAGTATTCCATTGTATAAATGAACCACATTTTTTATATCTATTCTTTCATTGAGGGAAATCTGTTTTTTTCCAGTTTCTGGCTATTATACACAAGGCTTCTATGAACAGAGTGGAGCCTAAATGTGCTTGGGTGTATATATATTACTTTGTCTTATAAGCAGTTACATTTTTCTTTGTCCTACTCTATATTTAAATATAATTTGTATGTAACTGATCAAGCATAGTTATAGGTATCACAATTCTATTGAAAGCTTTGATGGTTCAATGAATAGATTCAAAGGAAAACAATTGGGGGTTAAGCTTAAAAGTCATGGCTCTATTCTACTATGTGTTTTGGATAGTGTTCGCAAGGTGACTCTCATCTCTCTGTGCACTAAATCATTGAACTGTGGCTATAAATCTTGTCTATATTTTTATCTTGTAATAATAGCAAAAACAAATAAGAATTTCTATGGTGGATCTTTGAGCTTTTATATCTCCTGAATTCATTTTCCCATCTCCTACTAGATAGTAGACTCTTTAAGGAAAGAGATTGTGTCTGGTACCTTCGTTTCACAGAATGGAGCCTTGCACATTGTATTGCCACAATGGTAACTTCTGAGAGAGAGAGCAGAACAACTTAATCACTAAGTGTGACAGGTTGGACTACACACAAGGCTCATGTTTTCATTCTGATTATTCCACAAAAACGTTTCAAAATAAACACTCTGTGCAAAATATTTTTAAATGATTTGTGCTTTTGTTAAAATGACATGAGCATAATACTATCCTGTGAGGTATACACATACATATTGTCTTGAAAAGATTTCTTTTTAAGTATATTGTTCTGTAGTAAATGATTGTGAGTTTTTTCACTGAGTACATATTGCAAATCTCTACAAAAAACTCTAAAAGATCATATATGAAAATGATTGGCATTTTGTGTTAATTATCTCTACATTGTGTACTTTGAAAATACATTGTAAAAGTGGACAATTGTTTGTTTCAGTTATTTTGTGGAATAACAAAAGATACTCTGTTTTAAAGCCAACAGATAATAATTATTCTTTTAGTCTAGCCTAACTTCCCATTTATTGACCATTCCTCAAGTAAATAGGATAAGTCAATAGATGTTATCACTGTTCATAAGGCTGGGAGATCCATTAGTTCAGCAGGTGTCTAGATAATGTAAAATGTCCTTACTCACTTGTCTGAAATTTGTAAGGCTGTTACTTGACAGCAAAACTACAATCAGATTATTTGTCTCTTACATCCAGCAGGCTAGTCAAAATGCTGTGATCAAGATTTTTGTGTAACTCTAAAAACAGCAGAAGGCAACAAGCCTATATGACATAAAGATATTGTTAATTTCTCTACTGGCTTATGAACATTCTGGAGATACAGTTTACCAGATGTAGTCTAAAAGGAAACATTGAGTCACTGAGGAAGTAAAGTACACAGGGCCATAAATGAAAAAAACAGACTTCATGCATTTAGTGCACATTTCTTTAATAAAATCTATGATTTGTGCAACTACTATCATGAAAAAAGGAAAACACATATTGAATCTAAACACCTTCACATACCGAAATAGTTGTATGATTACTGTGTTCAAAATTGCATGCTCTAAAAGTATGAGAGGTATGCTTCTCATTTATTCAGAATGTTATCAGTTTTCAAGGCACCAGAAAAGGAAAATAACAAAAGCAGCCACTGACATGTAGAGATGTGAAAAGGGGGATCTCTTTGTTCTCCAAGAGATCTTGAAATATAGGCACATTAACCAGTTGAACATTCCTGTACTTGTTCCAAGTCTCTGAGTTAGGATCATGTTGTCTTTTAGAACCTCATCTTTCTTGGATTTCTTTTATCCAAATGGGATGTCTTTTACCAATGTGTCCATCTTTAGTATTTCAGCTTTTTCTAAAATTAAGACAAGATCTTTTTAAGACTATTAAAACCTAATCCTTTTCTCTAGGCCCTGAGGCAATATTCTTATGCTTTGTAGGAGCCATTATTTGTTTGTTAACAAGAAGAGAGTCAAGTGAATTTTATCTTAAATATTAAAAATTAAGTTGTACTGCCTAGTTTTGTGTGTCAACTTGACAGAAGCTGGAGTTATCATATAAAAAGGAGCCTCAGTTGTGGAAATGCCTTGATGAGACCCAGGTGTAAGGCATTTTCTCAACTAGTGGTCAAGGTGAGATGACTCAGCCCATTGTGGGTGGTGCCATCCCTAGGCTAGTGGTCTTGGGTTCTAAAAGAGAGCAAGTTGAGCAAGCCAGGGAAAGCAAACCAGTAGAAAACATCCCTCCCTGGCTTCTGCATCAGCTCCTGCTCCCTGACCTGCTTGAGTCCCAGTCCTGACTTCCTTTGGTGATAAAACAGCAATGTGGAAGTATGGTTGAATAAACCTTTTCCTCCATAACTTGCTTCTTGGTCATGATGTTTGTGCAGGAATAGAAACCCTGACTAAGAAAATCTGGTACCAGCACAGTAGGGTATTTCTGTGACAATCTGACAATGTTTGGGGGAGGACTGTGGAAGGACTTTAGAACATTGAGCTAGAAGAACTATTGGGATGTTATGAGCTTCAAAGATAATATTAAGAACAGTGCAGAAGATGGAGGCCTGGCTTGTGAAGTTTGAGAGGGTAGATTAAAGACTCTTGTCAGGGCCATGTTGTTTTGATTGTGAAGATACTGTGGTTTTGGTTAGCTGGGGCTGAAGAATAAGCTGTGATTAACAAGATACCAAAATTTCTAAAGCAAATATTTGCATTACTGGGACTATTGATGCTGGTCAGCTGGAGCTAAGAAATTAGCGGTGATAGAGAAAAGATCAGCATCTTGAGGGGAAATCTTCTGGAAAGTGTTTTTTGAGAGCACAAAGAGGCTGTGTTCCAGAGATAGCCAAGGCTGTACCTTGTGCTGTGGCTGGACTTGGTAGTGTTTAAGAGTCACCCAGGTGGTCTTGGTTTTGAAGGCATGAAGGGGTTATGAAGAGCAGCTGTGGCTGGGCACTGTGAGAGGCCATGGAAGGACATTGGTGAAGGTATAGCCTCAGTTGCAATTGATGGCACAGGACTGAAGGGATGCAAAGGAGTTGAGGCCTGGCACCATGAAGAGAACCTGCGACAGGCTATTGGGGAAAACTAGCTGCAATGGAAGACATCAGCATTTTGGAGATGCTAGTACCATGAGATGACCACCACGAGCAGCAACAGTGAAGAACAGGCATCTGGACCCTAGAAGAGAAGGTTTGTACTATAAAGGGAAGAGCTGGAGAAGTGACCCAAGCCCTGGAGGAGCCTAAAAGAATGTGAGTGGATCCCAGACTCTGGACAGTCAGGTAAACTTCACTTTTGATTGTGACTGTGCCCTGATATTTGTCCCCCTTGAAGTAAGAAAGTATTTTCGTGGAGTCCACAGTTAAGAGACTTTGAATTTTAAAAAGACTTTGAATTTTAAAAGATATTGGATATTTTAAATGGATTGAACGTTTAATATGTAAACACTGTGTGAACCTCAAAGTTATTTAGATCTTGGGTGTGAATAAGAAAGTAAGGGTTGAAGCTTAATAGTGATGTGTTTGTGTGTCAAGTTGACGAGGGGTCAATTGTACTGGCTAGTTTTCTATGTCAACTTGAAAGAAGCTGGAGTTATCACAGAAAAGAAGACAGTTGTAGAAATGCCTTGATGAGACCCAGCTGTAACACATTTTCTCAACTAGTGGTCAAGGTGGGAGGATACAGCCCATTGTGGGTGGTGCCATCCGTGGGCTGGTGGTCTTGAGTTTTATAAGAAAGCAAGCTGATTGGAAAAAGATCTTTACCAATCCTACAACTGATAGAGGGCTTATATCCAAAATATACAAAGAACTCACAAAGTTAGACTGCAGGGAGACAAATAACCCTATTAAAAGATGGGGTTCAGAGCTAAACAAAGAATTCACAGCTAAGGAATGGTGAATGGCTGAGAAGCACCTAAAGAAATGTTCAACATCTTTAGTCATAAGGGAAATGCAAATCAAAACAACCCTGAGATTCCACCTCACATCACTCAGAATGGCTAAGTTAAGAAAATCAGGTGACAGCAGATGCTGGTGAGGATGTGGAGAAAGAGGAACACTCCTCCATTGTTGGTGGGATTATAGACTGGTACAACCATTCTGGAAATCAGTCTGGAGGTTCCTCAGAAAATTGGACCTTGAACTACTTGAGGACCCAGCTATACCTCTCTTGAGCATATACCCAAAAGATGCCCCAACATATAACAAAGACACATGCTACACTTTGTTCATAGCATATTTTAGCACTATGATTACCATTAAGTAAAGGTGAGGCTTCTAACTGGGTGCTCCTAATGTTTTCATTTTTGATGACATATATGGTGTATTCACTAATATGATATTATAGCTGGTTATGGTGGGTAATAAAAAACAGTCACAGAGTCTACAATTTTTGAGTCAAGTCCTATAGGACCCTGTTTGTTTAGTGATTCATCAAGATGTAGCTTACTCTTGAGAATGGGAGTTTTATTGGTAACTTATGTTGTATAACCAGGAACATTTTCTACTTGATATATGCCAATTCCATTTAACTTCTATTTATTTATGAATACAATCAAGAAACATTCTAGTGTAGCAATTTTCCATATGAACTTTCAAAATCCTCCTTGTCCCTCATCTCCCTCCTCATGTAGTACTCTTACACTAATATTCTCCTTATCATTTCCCATTAAAATATTCTATTTTTCCCTTGGAATATACTTTTCCCTTGGAATATATTTTAAGTGACTTTTTTCTTTAAATATGACTAGATTCCATTGATATTCTAAATAAAGCACACATATCTAAAGCTTAAAAATCACAAGGCAAGCTAGTAATTAATCCTAGAATATGTGTTGAGAATATTAGCTTTAGAAACAGAACCAAAAATTGACATGGTCTGGAAAATGAGGTCAGATAAGAAAGAGTCTCTATTCGTTCTTATTTACATGAAATATTGATACATCGGTTGGTATATTAGTTGGGTGTTAGACAGTAAATACACATTTTAAAATAAATGCTTTCTTTTCCCATAGTTTTAGGAAACATAGATTATATAAGAAAGAATAGTATTAACAGTTGAATTGAAGAAAAATATTACTATAAATCCAACATCTTACCACTTGAAGAAAACTGAAAGTCTTGTTGACACACTGAACATATATATATATTTATATATATATATATATATATATATATATATATATATATATTTGTGTCCCTATGTCTTCCCATTCTTTTCTTCAGTTATCCACTGTTATAAAGGGAAAATCCTCCACAACATGAGAAATCAGTAACTTCAATATCATACATTCTTTTTTTTAATTTTTTTTATTAACTTGAGTATTTCTTATTTTCATTTCGAGTGTTATTCCATTTCCCGGTTTCGGGGCCAACATCCCCCAAACCGCTCCCCCTCCCCTTCTTTATGGGTGTTCCCCTCACCATTCTACCCCCTTATTGCCACCCTCCCGCCAACAATCCCGTTCACTGGGGTTTCAGTCTTAGCAGGTAAAAGGGCTTCCCCTTCCACTGGTGATTTTACTAGGATATTCATTGCTACCTATGAGGTCAGAGTCCAGGGTCAGTCCATGTATTGTCTTTAGGTTGTGGCTTAGTCCCTGGACGCTCTGGTTGGTTGGCATTGTTGTTCATATGGGGTCTCGAGCCCCTTCAAGCTCTACCAGTTCTTTCTCTGATTCCTTCAACGGGGGTCCTGTTCTCAGTTCAGTGGTTTGCTGCTGGCATTCGCCTCTGCATTTGCTGTATTCTGACTGTGTCTCTCAGGAGAGATTTACATCCAGCTCCTGTTGGCCTACACTTCTTGCTTCATCCATCTTGTCTAATTGGGTGGCTGTATACATATGGGCCACATGTAGGACAGGCTCTGAATGGGTGTTCCTTCTGTCTCTGTTTTAATCTTTGCCTCTCTATTCCCTGCCAAGGGTATTCTTGTTCCCCTTTTAAAGAAGGAGTGAAGCATTCACATTTTGATCATCTGTCTTGAGTTTCATGTGTTCTATGCATCTAGGGAAATTCAAGCATTGAGCTAATAGCCACTTATCAATGAGTGCATACAATGTGTGTTTTTCTGTGATTGGGTTACCTCACTCAGGATGATATTTTCCAGTTCCAAACATTTGCCTATGAATTTCATAAAGGCATTGTTTTTGATTGCTGAGTAATATTCCATTGTGTAGATGTACCACATTTCTGTATCCATTCCTCTGTTGAAGGGCATCTGGGTTCTTTCCAGCTTCTGGCTATTATAAATAAGGCTGCTATGAATATAGTGGAGCATGTGTCTTTTTTATATGTTGGGGCATCGTTTGGGTATATGCCCAAGAGAGGTATAGCTGGATCCTCAGGTAGTTCAATGTCCAGTTTTCTGAGGAACCTCCAGACTGATTTCCAGAATGGTTGTACCACTCTGTAATCCCACCAACAATGGAGGAGTGTTCCTCTTTCTTCACATCCTTGCCAGCATTTTCTCTCACCTGAGTTTTTGATCTTAGCCATTCTCACTGGTGTAAGGTGAAATCTCAGCGTTGTTTTGATTTGCATTTCCCTTATGACTAAAGATGTTGAACATTTCTTTAGGTGTTTCTCAGCCATTCGGCATTCCTCATCTGTGAATTCTGTTTATCTCTGAACCCCATTTTTTACTAGGGTTATTTGTCTCCCTGCGGTCTAACTTCTTGAGTTCTTTGTATATTTTGGCTATAAGCCCTCTATCTGTTGTAGGATTGGTAAAGATCTTTTCCAAATCTGTTGGTTGCCGTTTTGTCCTAACCACAGTGTCCTTTACCTTACAGAAGCTTTGCAGTTTTATGAGATCCCATTTGTCGATTCTTGATCATAGAGCATAAGCCATTGGTGTTTTGTTCAGGAGATTTTTTCCAGTGCCCATGTGTTCAAGATGCTGCCCTAGTTTTTCTTCTATTAGTTTGAGTGTATCTGGTTTGATGTGGAGGTCCTTGATCCACTTGGACTTAAGCTTTGTACAGGGTGATAAGCATGGATCGATTTGCATTCTTCTACATGTTGACCTCCAGTTGAACCAGCACCATTTGCTGAAAATCCTATCTTTTTTCCATTGAATGGTTTTGGCTCCTTTGTCAAAAATCAGGTGCCCATAGGTGTGTGTGTTCATTTCTGGGTCTTCAGTTCTGTTCCATTGGTCTATCTGTGTGTCTCTGTACCAATACCATGCAGTTTTTATCACTATTGCTCTGTAATACAGCTTGAGTTCAGGGATAGTGATTCCCCCTGAAGTCCCTTTATTGTTGAGGATAGTTTTAGTTATCCTGGGATTTTTGTTATTCCAGATGAATTTGCAAATTGTTCTGTCTAACTCTTTGAAGAATTGGATTGGTATTTTGATGGGGATTGCATTGAATCTGTAGATCGCTTTTGGCAAAATGGCCATTTTTACTATATTAATTCTGCCAATCCATGAGCATGGGAGATCTTTCAATCTTCTAAGGTCTTCTTCAATTTCTTTCTTCAGAGTCTTGAAGTTCTTATTGTACAAATCTTTTACTTGCTTGGTTAAAGTCACACCGAGGTGCTTTATATTATGTGGGTCTATTATGAAGGGTGTCGTTTCCCTAATTTCTTTCTCGGCTTGTTTCTCTTTTGTGTAGAAGAAGGCTACTGATTTATTTGAGTTAATTTTATGACCAGTCACTTTGCTGAAGTTGTTTATTAGCTTTAGTTCCGGTGGAACTTTTGGGATCATTTAAATATACTATGATATCATCTGCAAGTAGTGATATTTTGACTTCTTCTTTTTCCAATCTGTATCCCTTGATCTCCTTTTGTTGTCTGATTGCTCTGGCTAGAACTTCAAGAACTATATTGAATAAGTAGGGAGAGAGTGGGCAGCCTTGTTCAGTCCCTGATTTTTAGTGGGATTGCTTCAAGTTTCTTTCTCCATTTAGTTTAATGTTAGCAACTGGTTTCCTATATATGGCTTTTACTATATTAAGGTGTGGGCCTTGAATTCTTATTCTTTCCAGGACTTTTATCTTGAAGGGGTGTTAAATTTTGTCAAATGCTTTCTCAGCATCTAATAAAATGATCATGTGGTTTTGTTCTTTCAGTTTTTTTATATAATGGATCACGTTGATTGTTTTCCATATATTAAACCATCCCTGCATGCCTGGGATGAAGCCTACTTGATCATGGTATATGATTGTTTTGTTGTGTTCTTGGATTCGGTTTGCCAGAATTTTATTGAGTATTTTTGTGTCGATATTCATAAGGGAAATTGGTCTGAAGTTCTCTTTCTTTGTTGGGTCTTTGTGTGGTTTAGGTATAAGAGTAATTGTGGCTTTATAGAAGGAATTCGGTAGTGCTCCATTTGTTTCAATTTTGTGGAATAGTTTGGATAGTATTGGTATGAGGTCTTCTGTGAAGGTCTGAGAATTCTCCACTAAACCCATCTGGACCTGGGCTCTTTTTGGTTGGGAGACCTTTATTGACTGCTTCTATTTCGTTAGGAGTTATGGGGTTGTTTAAATGGTTTATCTGTTCCTGATTTAACTTCGGTACCTGGTATCTGTCTAGGAAATTGTCCATTTTCCTGCAGATTTTCAAGTTTGTTGAATATAGGCTTTTATAGTAAGATCTGATGATTTTTTGAATTTCCTCTGATTCTGTAGTTATGACTCCCTTTTCATTTCTGATTTTGCTAATTTTGACACCCTCTCTGTGTCCTCTCGTTAGTCTGGCTAAGGGTTTATGTATCTTGTTGATTTTCTCAAAGAACCAACTTTTGGTTCTGTTGATTCTTTCTATGGTCCTTTTTGTTTCTACTTGGTTGATTTCAGCTCTGAGTTTGATTATTTCCTGCCTTCTACTCCTCCTGGGCATATTTGCTTCTTTTTGTTCTAGAGTTTTTAGGTGTGCTGTCAAGCTGGTGACATTTGCTCTCTCCTGTTTCTTTCTGCAGGCACTCAGAGCTATGAGTTTTCCTCTTAGCACAGCTTTCATTGTGTCCCATAAGTTTGGGTATATTGTACTTCATTTTCATTAAATTCTAAGAAGTCTTTAATTTCTTTATTTCTTCCTTGACCAGGTTATCGTTGAGTAGAGCATTGTTCAACTTCCACGTGTATGTGGCCGTTCTTCCCTTATTGTTATTGAAGACCAGCTATAGGCTGTGGTGGTCTGATAGCACGCATGGGATTATTTCTATCTTTCTGTACCTGTTGAGGCCCGTTTTTTGACCAATTAAATGGTCAGTTTTGGAGAAAGTACCATGAGGAGCTGAGAAGAATGTATATCCTTTTGCTTTAGGATAGAATGTTCTATAAATATCTGTTAAGTCCATTTGGTTCATGACTTCTCTTAGTCTGTCTACTTCTCTGTTTAATTTCTGTTTCCATGATCTGTCCATTGATGAGAGTGGGGTGTTGAAATCTCCTACTATTATTGTGTGAGGTTCAATGTGTGTTTTGAGCTTTAGTAAGGTTTCTTTTACATATGTAGGTGCCCTTGTATTTGGGGCATAGATATTTAGGATTGAGAGTTCATCTTGGTGGATTTTTCTTTTGATGAATATAAAGTGTCCTTCCTTATCTTTTTTGATGACTTTTAGTTGAAAATTGATTTTATTTGATATTAGAATGGCTACTCCAGCTTTCTTCTTCCGACCATTTGCTTGGAACGTTGTTTTCCAGCCTTTCACTCTGAGGTAGTGTCTGTCTTTGTCACTGAGGTGTGTTTCCTGTAGGCAGCAGAATGCAGGGTCCTCATTGCGTATCCAGTTTGTTAATCTATGTCTTTTTATTGGGGAGTTGAGACAATTGATGTTGAGAGATATTAAGGAATAGTGATTATTGCTTCCTGTTACATTCATATTTGGATGTGAGGTTATGTTTGTGTGCTTTTCTTCTCTTTGTAGTTGCCAATACGATTAGTTTCTTGTTTTTTCTAGGGTGTAGCTTGCCTCCTTATGTTGGGCTTTACCATTTATTATCCTTTGTAGTGCTGGATTTGTAGAAAGATATTGTGTAAATTTGGTTTTGTTATGGAATATCTTGGTTTCTCCATCTATGTTAATTGAGAGTTTTGCAGGATACAGTAACCTGGGCTGGCATTTGTGTTCTCTTAGGGTCTGTATGGCATCTGTCCAGGATCTTCTGGCTTTCATAGTCTCTGGCGAAAAGTCTGGTGTGATTCTGATAGGTCTGCCTTTATATGTTACTTGACCTTTTTCCCTTACTGCTTTTAATATTCTTTCTTTATTTTGTGCATTTGGTGTTTTGACTATTATGTGACAGGAGGAGTTTCTTTTCTGGTCCAATCTATCTGGAGTTCTGTAGGCCTCTTGTATGCTTATGGGTATCTCTTTCTTTAGGTTAGGGAAGTTTTCTTCTATGATTTTGTTGAAGATATTTACTGGTCCTTTGAGCTGGGAGTCTTCACTCTCTTCTATACCTATTATCCTTAGGTTTGATTTTCTCATTGAGTCCTGGATTTCCTGTATGTTTTGGACCAGTAGCTTTTTCTGCTTTACATTATCTTTGACAGTTGAGTCGATGATTTCTATGAAATCTTCTGCTCCTGAGATTCTCTCTTCTATCTCTTGTATTCTGTTGGTGATGCTTGTATCTACGGCTCCTTGTCTCTTCTTTTGGTTTTCTATATCCAGGGTTGTTTCGCTGTGTTCTTTCTTGATTGCTTCTATTTCCATTTTTAATTCCTTCAACTGTTTGATTTTGTTTTCCTGGAATTCTTTCAGGGATTTTTGTGATTCCTCTCTGTAGGCTTCTACTTCTTTATTTATGTTTTCCTGCATTTCTCTAAGAGAGTTCTTCATGTCTTTCTTGAAGTCCTCCAGCATCATGATCAAATATGATTTTGAATCTAGATCTTGCTTTTCTGGTGTGTTTGGATATTCAGTGTTTGCTTTGGTGGGAGAATTGGGCTCCGATGATGCCATGTAGTCTTGGTTTCTGTTGCTTGGTTTCCTGTGCTTGCCTCTTGCCATCAGATTATGTCTAGTGTTACTTTCTTCTGCTATTTCTGACAGTGGCTAGACTGTCCTATAAGCCTGTGTGTCAGGAGTGCTGTAGACCTGTTTTCCTCTTTTCTTTCAGCCAGTTATGGGAACAGAATGTTCTGCTTTTGGGCGTGTGCTTTTTCCTTTCTGCAGGTCTTCAGCTGTTCCTGTGTGCCTGTGTCCTGAGTTCACCAGGCAGGTTGCTTGTAGCAGGAAGGTTGGTCTTACCTGTGGTCCTGAGGCTCATTTGCTCGTGGGGTGTTGCTTATGAGCTCTCCAATATCATTCATTCTTAGGCTAGAATTATCAAATGCAAGAATCATTGAAAGAAAGATGTACTAGCTGTAATTGAACCTGCATTCACCTGCATTATGATGTTTCCCAATACAGTATATGATAAATATATATGTACCTATTGTTTTTTTTGAGAGGGGTTCTTAATAATTAGTCAAAGTGGATATTTTGGGCCTCAATCTCATATCATCCTGCTCCTTTCTGCTCCTTACTGCTATACAAGTATAGCAGTTTTTCATGTATCTAGAGGAAGGACACAAGACTTTCTATCCTTTACTGTTCTGTCATAATTTAGTTATTTTTATTCTCTCTCCTTTGTGGGCATTTAAAGAGTACTGAAGATTGGAAATATTCAAAGAATCATTTTCATACATTTCTCTTCAGTTTGTTTAACATGCTTTCTACTATACAGTAGTATATTACTGCAACCTTTACTAAAAAACCAGATGAAATAATGAATGAGTAGTTATGTAGCTTCAGTGTTTCAAAAATATGAAACACATAGTTCAGATTTCCTGTACCCAAATTATAATTACTTTGTTATTACTGTTTCTCAGGATATATCAATGAATACACTTAAATGGAAAAATAATATATTCACAAGGAAACTGATAGCAATTGTTATTATATGCTGGAACAACATATTATTTGAAAATCAGTGGATCATTTCCTGAAGTGAAAGAGTTAGGTTATGGTGTAAAGAGACATGTCATGTGCCAAATTCATCAGAAAAAATATATTATTTAAAATTAGATTTATGTGGGAATAACAACAACAACAACAATGAAATGTCCAATGTAAATCAGCTCAGATTAAGACAAGCCACCTGTTCTTATAGATCCATCATGGTGACTTATTTCAGAATTCAATTTACAACAGAAAAATGAGGTTGACACTCTCCCTGGTTTAGGAAAAGATAATAGGAAAATTTCATTCTTGCCATTTATTCAAATTAGATGGCTCAGTGGACATATGTCTTAAAAATATAACATAATCTCTTGCCTTGTGTACACACAAATTTAAGACTGTTTATAAGCATAAAAGAAGAATATAATCTGGGAAGCTGAAGCAGTTTAAATATGAGTTGTATTAAAGTATAAAACATTTTGCATTTTACAGTGCATTCTGAAAGTAGTTCTAGGCACTCAGACTGTAGTACATACATCATACACCATATTGTGAAGATTAATCTTTGGTGTCAATTTGGCCACAGAGCTCTATACAGGTATTTGTATAAATGTTGTTATAGATGTTTCTGTCATGAGTTTTTATTGAATTTATGCTTAATAAATAATGTTGCTGTGAATATTTCAGACTTACAACATGATGCAATGTGGCACAGATAGATAGTAAAATGTCAATGAGACTGAAACAAATTACCACACTAATCATCTTTCATATTTAGATTTTTATGTGTAGAACAACCTAATAAAATCTACCAAATACCAACAGGTCTTTAGAGGTATTTTAAATCAGAGAAAATTTGAGATTAGTAACTCTGAGTACAGATTACTATATATATATATATATATATATATATATATATATATATATTAGAGTTTTTATACTTCTCAAGTCCTGAAATTAGGTAATTACTTAAGATTCTCTCTCTCTCTCTCTCTCTCTCTCTCTCTCTCTCTCTCTCTCTCTCTCTCTCTCTCTTTGTGTGTTTCTTTCTCTCTGGCTCCATCTCTACCACCTTCCTACCCTCCCTCCTTCCCCCTCTCTTTGTGGACTAATAATTACAATGCTGAACTCAGTCTGAAAAAGAATGCACATTGCAACCTGAAGTAGTGCAAACCAAAGTTTGCATGAGAGTAAATACTCAATGGCTAACATTAGAATTTTAGATTGGGAATAATTCTGGTGACAGGGCAAAAATCAGAGATACCTTCATAATTACATATTAACACTGTTTTTCAGCTATTGAAAAAGACTGACTTATTTTGCCAGATATTTTTATTTGCAAGTTATTGATATTAAAGGTTTAGTTAAAAATATAAAATATTAGAATTATATATTTTTATATTTAAGTCATAAATGATGCAAACATGCTTTATCATTATACTGTAAAGTCCAACTAAATTTAGTCATGCCTTAATACTGTGTATTCAAACTTTATACAAATGTGTGTTGCTAGAAATTAATTTTAGTTCCTTAATTTGTTGTTATATCATTAATATAATTGCTATCATTGCATGTAACTTATTATGAGATTCATGTTTTGAAAATTCAATCCCTTTTTTGTCTTTTAACAAACATCTATAGTTTTTGTTTAATGAATATTGATAAGCATATAATATAAATAAGTTTACAGTGAAAACAATAGTATATATAAATTTACATTTTCATTTATTTTCCTAAAATATTTTGAGAATAAACATTATTCATGAAACAGTAGGGTTTTCATAAATATATAAACGCTAAAAGAGTAAAAATTGTATAACTTAAGGGAATGGAAATAATTAAAAATATGTCCCATGTTTATTAACTGAAAAATAAAAATAGACATTATCATAATACCAATATATAAACCTGTGTCCCTACCAAAATCTGAATGACATACTGAACATTTACACAAACAAAAATGGTTCTCAACTAGTTAACTAAATCATGAGAACACTGGTTCTTATTCTTAAGCCACCACAGTTAAATATCAGCATCACAAAGCCACAGTGGCTCTAGGCCATAAACAGAGAGGAGTGCTAACTTAGAATGGTGAAGCATGTCTACAGCTAATGAACAATGGCTGCATCTTCACAAAACATAATGCAAAACTGATCAAAGTGTCACACGGCATTGTCTTTGAATCTCCAATGTGTTTTGTGCCTCTTTAAAGAATGATGTGGAAAAAATCAATATTCTATATGTACAAAATTATACTTAAACACAAAGTTGATAAAAATCCTTATCTTACATTAATTGAGACCAGATTCCTTTATTGCCATTTTTTTTACATTGCCAATTATTACTTTTTTCTTGCAGTTTCAAGAAAGAAACTTATTTGATATTTTAAAATTAGAGCAACTTTGCTTTTTTGTATTGTTTTATGAAAACAAAGACAAAGAAAATTAATTACAAAATTCATTTCAAATGACAGTGTTAGTTTCCAATGCTTAAGTAACATTTCTTTATTGTTTCCTTTTAGTGCATTTATTAATTATTTTATTTTATTTTTTATTTTTAATCTTAACATTGACATGAGTGTTCTGCGTAATATTTTGCTAATATAGAGGTCTTTGAGTTTTTGCAAAGACTTTTATCAGAGTTTTATAAATGTCATATGTTCTTTTACTCCTATTACTGTTATTCTTTTTTTCCTTTTAAAAGTTTGGTGTTTTTTAGGAATTCTGTTTTTCCATAATTTTCTTGAAATATCTTCTTCAACCATGAGAATAATGTAAAGATTTGTTGTGTGTCTTATTCTTGTTTCTTGGGATGTTTTTCTTGCTTTTGAAATCTCTCCCTCTTGACTTTGGAAGACCGACTGAGCTATATCTGACCACTTATCAATGACCCTTATATTTGTTGACCTTTGTATTCTCTAAATAGTGAAGCTGCTTAATATTTTATTTTCGAGACAGCCTTCTGCATCTTTGTGCTTCTCAAAATCTCCTAGAATCATTATAAAATGATCATTTGCTCTTAAATCTACTCCATATATATTGCAAGATGCACTTGCTCCTTTTCATCCTTTATCTTTCTTTGGTATGTGTTTATTAATCATTTTATTCACTTACATTTCAAATGATACCACCCTTCCCATTAACCCCTCAACAAACCTCCCATCTAATCCCCCCTCTCTCCTCTCCTCCTTTGACTCTATGAGGGTGCTCCTCTAACTGCACTTGCCTCACTACCCTAGCATTCACATATGCTGAGGAATCAAACCTCCCTGCCTGTTGTCAGATAAGGCTATCCTCTGTTACATATATCTCTGTGAGCTCTGGGTTGTCCAGCTAGTTGATATAGTTCTTCCTATGGTGTTGCAATCCCCTTCAGCTTATTCAGGTCTTCCTCTAGCTCTTTCATTGGGGTCCATGGTTGGTTGTGAATATCTGCATCTGTATTGGTCAAATGCTGGTAGAACCTCTCAAGGAACAGCTATACAAGGCTATTGTCAGTAAGGCTTCTTGGCATCAGCAATAGTGTTGGGATTTGGTGTCAGCAGATGGGATGGATCTGTGAGGTGGTCTCTGGAGGCCTTCTCTTTAATCTCTGTTCCGTTTTTTGTCCTTGTCTTTCCATTGGGCACGAACATTTCTTGGTTAACAATTTTGAGATGGGATGGGTGGCCCTGTCCCTCAACTGGGGACGATGCCAATCTACTGAAGGTGGTTTTTGTTAGGTATTTTAGGTGATGTCGTCGCCATTGGCTACTGGGAGCCTCTTGCTTCCTTGGCTTCTGGGAATTTCTAATGGCTACTCCCAGTTTCCCATCCTTCACTGCTACATGTTTCTATTTGATTTCCTGACATTCTATACTTCTGTCCCTTTTAATGCCTCATCATGCCCACTTTTTTGTCTCCCCCTTTTTTCTCCCTCCCATGCCTCTCCCTCCCTCTACCTCCTGTGATTATTTTGTTGTTAATGTGCAAAGTACCAATTCAATTAACTTATTCTTTGTTCTGTTCTATGCCTCACAATCCAGATGACTACTATGGCATTTTGACTTTGCTGAGTGTGATTTTCACTCAAAAGTTTCTATAGATCCTAAAAAATAGATTATCTTTCTTATTATCTAGTATTAACTATGTCTTCATGACTTTTAACTCCTCTTGCATCCGTAACTCAGTTGTCTTAACTTCCTTATTTGATATTTTTATCTAACTAATATTTATCTGGCAATTTGCTGGCAGTTTGTTTTATATGCTGGTTGAAGTCTTGTTTTTTTTTTTTTTTTTTTTTTTGCAAGCTATTGATAGGTATTGGCATGCAACATCATATAGACACCTAAGGAATACTAATTAGAGTTTTTTTAATTGTTGCTTAGTTTATCATTTGATTTTCCAAATTTTTAAATAGGACATTGTCTTCCCTGAGTCTCTTGTAGAATATACCACTTGATAGAAAATAGGTTCATTTTGTATATATTTACTGTTACATTTTTTTCTTGGCTCTCTGCCAACTGGTAATATACAACTAGTTTCCTACAAAATAGATTTAACCTGTTATTAGAGTGAAAAGAGAAATAAAACAGAGTAAGTAAACAAAACACTTATCCCACAAATATTTCTGAGGCACAGAGAAGACAAGAATCTTGTTCACAATTATCAATTTATTCTTGGGATTCACAGAATACTCACATGATTCTGCAATGGTAGATGAACCATCTCCATGTTCCCATGTCATACGTAATTAAGCATGATACTAATCCTATAAAGCTGTGTCACATCCTTAGTCTACAACCAATATACCAATATACACTGAAGTAAGATCAAAAGATGTCTGCACTGCTTTGAACTACCTATTGCCAAAATGATCTTGTCCATGTGCTCCTGGCACTATGGCACTTCAGGGACATCATTCTCCAGAAGAAATTGGAATGGGGACCTTTTGCTTTACTCATAACATATTGTATGTTTCATCACTAGATCATTGACAAAATGTTATGCTTATTATTCTGGTTTATCCCAAAAAATGAGGTTTCACACTATGACTTCTTCATCAAAGATGGAGATACTGTTGCTTAAGGAAAAAATGTTGTCTACCTAGATGAAGGCTTCACTGGATTGTGCCTAATTTTCAGTTTAAACAATCTGCAGAGCCCAGTGCCTAGACAAAATTTCAAGGATGCAATGACCACTCTGCCATAGCTGAGAATGATGTAAACAGAATCATAAATCGGCCTTTCTGCAATAGGTCACAGGTAATTAGCAGGACAGCTCTGGTACCACATTTGAATGCTGGCCAGAAAGTAGCTGTGCTGTTCAAAATTTGGTGACAGAAGTGCGGAGAGTTCTTGGTCCAACAAGGCTGACGATGAAAGATATTTGTCTGGTCATCACAGTCACGCTGCACAACTTTGGGAGATCAGATTCTAGAAGTGTTTGAAATCTAGGAATAGTGCAGGATGACTCTTAAGTCTGTTCTAATAGCATATAATTAATTATCCTTATGACATTGAGAATGGCATATGCATGTTGTCTGTTAGCACAGCTCTGCATACTATGACTTCATCTATTTCTCTGTCTGTCTGTTTTCTAGTATAGGGTTTCTCTATATAACCTTGGAGTTTCTGAAAATTGCTGTGCAGACCAAGCGAGCTTCATCCTCAGGGATCTGCCTGCCTCTGCCTCCAAAGTGCTGGGATTAAAGGTATGAACTACCACTACTCTTCAACTAATATTTTAATTCTTACCTCTTAATGACTCTCATTATAGTGTCCTAGCACTGGACACCAGTGCTCACCAAGAAGAAGGGAAGTAGAAGGATATGGGCTTGGGAAAGGGGAAGCAAAGTGCAACCTGATCCCACACAACAGTAACAGCTCAGTCCCTCATCTAGCAAAGCAACTGTGGCAGGTGTGCTATGGAATTCCAAATGAAGGACATGAGATTTGTTCTTTTTCTACCCCAAGGGGAGTATCTTTATTGCTGTGATGAATATATTAAAATTAATATGCTGAATAGCACAGGTTTCTTGCTTTTGTATTTTCTGAAGTGTTGTTCTTTCATTTAGTTATTCTTAAAGGAAGAAAGTAGGCCACTCACGTGATATTATAATACAATAAGACCTCTTTATTTTGCTGTGTCCTAGCCATTTATAATGTTCTGTCTATGGTCAGATGACATTAGAATGATCTTCATTTATCTCCATCTATACTTTTGTTGTTTTGCTTTTACCATTAATGCATCTTATTAAAACATTAAAATATGTTTTTACATACAAATATATGTGGAACACATGCGACTTAAAATTACTGTTTATGTTGACTAGACTTTTCATAGTATTGTGTTTAATTAAAAACATAGACCATATAAGAGGGAAAATTTACTAAAGCTGCAGGATTTCATTTTTTTTCTAATTTGAACTACTCTTTTAGCTTATTATGAAAGTATATGATGGAATTTGATTACTATTCTCTTCAGGATGTAATATGCAATATTCAAACGTGTTTAAATTTTTCTTTAACCTCTAAGTTGGAAGCAATCATAATGGAAGGCAAGGAGCAACTGCTGGCAAAATCAAATATGTATTTGAAATAAGGATATTTCACATTGCAGTCAGGGGAACAGCTATTTATGTTAATGCTTCAATTTTTATCAAAATTGGGCCCTTTCTAAAATGATTTTAGTCAACTCACCCTACACATTAACATCAAGTATGTGAAGGACATGTGTCTCTTAGGAAACCAATAATAATTCTGTCCCCAGATAACCATCCATCTCAACAGCGAGATTTGATGGGCTGGATTATCTGAAACGTTGGGTGCAGGTGGGAAGGTCTCATTTTAATTATTTGGAAATGAATCCTTCTAAAAGTTTGAAGTAGAATTCTTATAACTTCTTGCGGTCACCTTCATCTCCTACATATTAATTGAAATTATTTTTTCTTACTTGTCTTTAAGCATATATACTAAGAAGGCTTAAAGTACTTTCTTAAGCAGAGCAAAATGCTCAACTGTCATATCATTTCACAGTAACTTAGGGATGCACCAGTGAAATAATAATGTAGTTTTTAAAAACATTACATCATAGATTACATCAAGATTTCTATCAACCCCAAATCAACATATTTCTCTCAATGTTTTTGTTAATGGTCATAGGTAATTGAGATGTCTTGCTCTTTGTGAAGTTAAAAATGCTATTTCCTTCAGAATGGTCTGGAATGGATTCAGAGGGACATTATATTAGCCATTTACATTAGACTTTGCCTGCATAGGTCAATGGAACCATTAAAATCCAGGAGATTGAAATTTGGAGCTATCAAACACCATTTATTTTGCTTTCAGTTACCCAAGTTCTGATGTATTCTACATAGGCAATTTTCATCATTTTCCACATTACATGCCTCTAACTTCCCTGTGCCTCACAATCTCAGGGTTAACTAGAAATGGCCGGTGCCTATTCCAAATTTATAACATAAGTTTTAAAATGATATAACACATGTGTGTATGGTTATGGTTATTGTTGTTGGTGTGTGTATTATATACAGAGTTTTGCACATGTAAAGGAAAGAACCTGATCTTCGCTGTTTCTAGAACCTTTCCCAACTTTGTTATTATTATTATTGTTGTTGTTGTTGTTGTAATTGTTGTTCTTTTTGATGATGATGATGGTGATAAGCTATTTAAAAAGATCTAGAACTCGCCAATTAGCTAGAGTGGCTGACCAATGACAATCATCTGGGATCCTTTGGCTCCCTTCCCCATCTAACATTTTAGATGCTGTCTTACAGTTAACATTTCAAAGATGGATCATGAAGACTAAAGGCAAGTGGGATAGGTAATGGTTTATCCTCCTTACATGTCTTTTATTTATTTTGCAAAAGAAAAACTATGTCAGCAAAATTTTTCTATGAACTATGGGCAAGGAAATAAAGCTATGGTGTGCTACAAATGATTGAAAACAATGCTATGACACTTGGAATAATATGCACATTTAATAACTAAAAGTAAATCTCAGAATTATTTTCTCTGGAAAGTTAGCTTACAATTAAAAAGCAGAAGCCCACAAAACACAAGTGTGGACCTCTTCAAAATTCCATTCTTCCATTTAAATACCTCTTCTACTAATAGGATACTAGATTTGAATAGCATACACTTCTAAATCATAGTTCATCATTGAGGGAAATCAGGTCAGGTACTCAAACCACAGAATCCTGGTGGCAGGAGTTGATTAGTTCTTGGGTGATTGTTGCTTACTGCCTTGATCCCTCTGGCCAGCTCAGCCTCCAAAGGTCCAAGTGCCACTCCCCCCTTTGAGGCCCAACAGGGCCATCCTTTGCTATATGAGGCTGGAGCCATGGGTCTCTCTATGTGTACTCTTTGGTTGATGGTATAGTCTCTGGGAACTCTTGAGGGTCTCATCAGTTGATACTGCTGTTCTTCCTGTTAAGTTGAAAACCGCTTCAGCTCCATCAGTCTTTTCTCTAACTCCTCCATTAGGGACCCTGTGCTCAATCCAATAGTTGGTAGCAAGCATTCACCACTGTATTTGACAAGCTCATGTATAGCCTCTCAGGAGAGAGCTATATCAAGCTCCTCTCAGGAAGCATTTTTGACATCCACAATAGTGTCTGGGATTGGTGTCTCTATATGGGATGGATTTCCAAGTGGGGCAGTCTCTGCTTTCTTATTGAGCCCAAAGCAAAGAACCAAAGTTTGTCTCTACTCAAAATGGATGTTTCCATCCATTGCAATCATAAACTAAGAAAGTGCCCTACATACATTTATATAGCCATATCTTAAGGAGGTATTTTCTCTATTGCTGCTCCCCCCTTTCCAATGACTAGCTTGTGTCAATTTTAGAGAATTACTGTCAGCACATATTCTATGCCCGCTTTTTTCTGTTTATTTTCTTTGTTTTTGTTTGTTTGTTTGTTTATCTTGGCCATCTCAACCAAGCCCAACACAATTATACAGTGGATAAAAAAATTTATTCTAGTATTTTCTGTATTCAAATAAAAATTAAATTCAAAATATAGCATTTTAACACTTTTAAAATTATCTAGCATTTGAAAATTCTTATTTGTATATAAATAGGTATTTGAAGTCCCTTATACTACAAAAATTAGAATTTACTCTATCGCAGGGCATTCTTATGTTTATGATCAAAGAAGCTTATTCAGACATTCAATGATTTAGTATTTATCCTGTGTATTATATTAATTTTAATTTCATTTCTTTCATCCATTGAATATAGATAACTTTCTCATCACTTTTCTCTATTAACCTTTGTAACTTACTTTTTCCTCAAAAGGAATGGGAACACTCAGATGTGTTTTTGTGGGAATTCTAAAAGTGATCAATATTTTTTATTAATAGAATTTTAAAGAAGTTTTTTCATCACTGTGAGTGGTCACATAATTCTTTGAGACCTGAAAGAAATTCACAGGAAAGACAACACCTCCCTTGAGTCCTTGAGTTCCCCTCCCCCTTTTTGTGCCATTTTTTTTGAGCAGTCAACTTTGTCTGCCTTGGACATCAGCATTATTAGCGCAGTACTTTAGACACTTGGGTTTTTACCATATGTTCTCTTTTCCTTCAAATCAATGTCTTAGATTTGAATCAACATCACATTAAAGACTTGAATCTTCAGTCTCAGATGGAATAACATGGACTTGAAAAAATTATAATATAACTGCTAACAGATACAAAAATGTTCTATTCATTTTAATATTCTGAAGAATCCTAACTAAAATATAGAAGCAGACATTCGAGGTTGCCTTCCTATTGCTGGGTCAAGTGCCATCCCAAAAAAGAATTATTCATTCAAACTCACTTTACTTTTATTTATTTATTTTTACTTTTTTATGAGAGTATTATCATATAAATTTATATATCCACTTGTTTATTTACATAGGATGCTTTCCATTTTGGATGATATTGAATGGGCCTCAAAAAAAACCTCTAGAAATTAAATTTTATAATCTTCTTTTTGTTTAATTATGTTTGTATATTTATATATGTAAATGTGCCTCATTTTTAAAGATATATATATATATTTACTTTAGAAAATTGTATTTTCTATATAGTTCTATATTTTATTTAAATATACTCATTAATTAAAATAAAACCTCAGATATCAATATTTTAATATAATTTACCTCTTGCTTCATAGTCCATCTCCTCTTGAACCAGTATATATGCAAAGGAAGGTTACGTGTAAAATTTATTCATTAATATCATTAGTCTTGTTAGTATGAATGGGGTGGTGCTTGCAGAACAATGGATGTGAGAGCCCAACTTAATGGAATTGTTTTGATCCACTTTTTCATGGCTTCAACTTTGTTCATCATACTTGAATTATGTAGCAAGTATTTCTATTCACTGTGGTATGTCATCACCGCTATGAAAGTTATTTTACTTAATTCAATTCACCTGATAAAAATATTATCAATTAATAATAGCAGGCTGAAGGATGCATGTCCATATATCAAATGTCTTTAGTGTTGCATGGTATTATCTGTGCCTTCCACTGTACAAATAAGAACAAGTAACATATGCAGTTTAAGTGTATGACCTACACCAGGGACTCGGTGACAGCAGTGGGGCTTGAAGCTAAGCAGCTTAGCTCCAGACATTGTACTGCTCACTATTACCGTCATTTGCATTTAGGTTATCTGGTGCTTCTCTTAAGATATTTATAGCTTGATCGTAAGGAAATTCCCACATTTGTCATCAAAGCTCTGAAAAGAATGCCTCAGAGACTTTGAGGCAATTTACTTCATAGAACTATTTTCAATGTCCAGATTATTAGGAAATAATTGGAAAAGAATTCAACTCAATATGCTAAGATAATATTTGAGTGTTTCTAGAAGTTTTGCTTGAAATAGTTTACAGGGACATTGTTATGGTTTATATGTTAATATCCCCAAAGAGTGAAAGGTTGGCTGTCAGCCTGTTGGGCTGTAGGTAGATGGAGGAACATTTAAGAAAAGAGTTCAAAGCTCTTACCTTCAATATCTGGGAAAATAAATTAGGGCAACAATAGTCTATATTGCTTAGATAGTTTCTTGGACTCCCCTGGCCAACAATTTAAGGTAAACTTCTATGTCTGGCACTGAGTTTTGTTAAATAATATAAAACTCTTGTTTATGGTATAGAGATATTAACAACCTTGTGATGTATATATTTATATAATGAGAGAACATCGAATATTTGCTTTTCTGGGGGTGGACACTATCATTTACTATTATATTTTTTGTTGTTATTTATTAATCTGTATATTCTATTATTTTATTTTCTTAACTGCTAATTTGTTAACTGTTGATTACAATTTCTTTGCATATATCTATCACAATTTCACTATCCATTAATTAGTCAAAAAGATATAGACCAAGTCAATTTCCTAGCTATTTTTGAACAGAGGAGAAACAATGTAAATAGCCAAGTAAAATATCGAGGGCACTGAGAATATACCAAAAAGCAGGGCTATACAGGTTATCTACTTTTACCTTTGTGAGAATTCCTTAAGCCCCAACACAGGAGAGCATAGGACTTGCATCAATTCAGGTTGAGCTTCTCTAAAGTCTTCCTTCCTCAGGACCACCTTCTAGGGTATTCATTGCTTTATATTGACCTGAGCAAAGTACTGAAAATTGGGAACAGTATAGTGAGAGATACGTTGTTTAAAATGTTTTTCAATGTTTTGTGTGGTTATCTAGTATATTGAAACAAGATAAAATCCCTCCTTTTCATGAACAACAGTCCTAATAAGCTGAAAATACAATGAACCACAACTATAACTTTTCTGCCAAGATATCTCTAATGTCTAATATTGTCATTTTTAACTTTGAGTACCCAACAGTTATAGACCAGTCTTAAGGAATTCAGTAAGCCAGAATGCATTCTTGCTACACTAGCTCTAGATAAGTCCAATCATAGATCCTAAGAACCAATAAAAAACACTGTCCTAAGCTAATTTCTGACTGTATTATACTTATGCATCCTATATCCACAGATAAATGTAACTCTCATCCCTTATCAAAGAACCTTCTGTTATCAACTGTGCTTGGACAGTTTACTACAATAGGCATAAATTTTATAAACACAAACACATATGCCATTTTCAATATTAGATGTGAGACAAACAAAATAAAAATGAAATAAATAATATAAGAATCTACCAAAAGATGGAGACATAATAAATTCTCAAACACTAACTGTTGAGATTTCATTATATTGTATCTCACTTGCTAAATGGATTCAAGACTCATATTTAGATGTAGTTAAGGAAGGACCTCTTTCTATTAGGAAACTGATAAGTAAAAATGAGACTGAGTGTGTCTTCAAATGACCATCTACATGTCTTTGACCAGCCTAGAATTGAAAATTAAGTCTAAAAATATTGTCTTGAGATTTTATAGGGAAATCATGAGTAATAGCTGACTGGATCAATTGAAAATTTTTAAAATTTATTATCATAAACATGATTCAAAATATAAAAATTTCCTTAATAAACTATATAATATATACATGTGCTCAATTATCAATTTCCAGGGTTCATGTTTCCTATTGGTATAAAATGAGTAAAAATAATCTATCATTATTTTGAGAAATTTTATTAATAATAAACAATCCTAAAACTCACACACTACATTCAATAAATGTCTTTGACAGTAAGTACAGATTGTTATTTCTTGCATATTCTCTGATACCGAAATTTATTTAAAATTTAATTTCTAAATATATAACAATTGTTGAGTATAAAATACATGTGAATCATGAAAGCAGTTTATCCTTTAAGTGTTCGATAACTTGAAATGCTGTTACCCTGCTCTAGACTTTTAGAAATCAATACTAGAAATGAATCAGGCTGCAAGGGATTCATCTACCACAAGCTTCCTTCTAAATCTAGACAACATAAGAAGAGCTATGTTATACAGCACTGGAAAAGTGTCATGTAACATTGATTTACTATGTTACTGACAGCACTGAAAAAAACAAATCAAACTCCCCAAGAAATAGCAAAGTACATTCAACAAATGTTGTCCTTTGGATAACATCATTAGCCCAGGGTAATACCTGGAGGTACAAAACTGTATTGAAAGGCAGCCATGAACCCTTTCCGATGATTTGACCTTTTGTCTTTTGAAAACTAGTTTCAAAAATTTGGTTAAAAATGTTCACGCAAACACACACAACTGAATATAAGTTATCCTATTTTTATTTCTTAAAATATTGTTGAGCCAACGAATGCCACAAACTTAACAGAAAAATTACTTTGCTGCAAGTCAGGTCATGTAACCTGAATAGCTCTATAGGTCTTTTTTTCTTTAAATGCTATGAGTCAAACCAAGGCCCTTGTATATCAACAAAAAACAATACCATACCATTTAGCTACACTCCCATTCCCCTATCAGATTCTTAAAAAACGTCTGAAAAGTAAAAGTACAAGTTCTTATCTTAATCTAATAAATCAGTGAAAGAATAAATATGGATTTCATATGACATAAAACTAAAGTATTTATTTAGAATATAAGTCAATATGTACTAAAATTAAAAAATGCATGTCATCATTTATGACAATGACTACTTTGGTTTTCATTCAGATTAATTTAAGCAGGTAGGACTATTCTTATATAATCATGATTTTATTATATAATAGTTTTGATAAATATTTTATTGTATTTTACTAGTTTTATCTCCATTGTCATGAAATCTTTACATTTAATTCAGCTATTATTATGTTTAACATATTTCAGCTAATAGAATATTTTGTATTTATCTATGAACTCAACATGTATAGTATAATTAATTCATCTAGATGATAACACAATATGAAAATATATAAATTGTATGTTATTCAATTATTAACATAAAGTCTTTTATTTAAAAGTGAGCATATTCAAAAAAAAGTGAGCAAATTCATGATCCAAATGTAAGGTAAGTGGGATTTCATTGCATTGTGTGTTTTATAAAGGTTTCTTCTATTGTCATTTAATACTTGGTATGTAACCATGTATAATTAATAAGTATTCATATATGAAAGGCTTTAACATTGAAAATTAGATAGTCTTTGACTTCATCTTACCCTTCTGTTTGTCATTAAAGAGATGAAGAGTTGATTTATATTTGCTTGTGTCATTGAATGAGTTATATCTTCTATGTCTCATGGAAAGACTAGAGAACACCCTCTGTACTTTGCTCTGTATTTAGTACTGTTGTCACCTTATAGAGAACAAATTGCTTGGGTAAGTCTGGTTTGGTTCATGACACATCAAGTTCCAAGCTATGAAAGAGCTATTTCACAATCTTGCATGAGAAGGCATAAACACTGACTAGGATCAGGTAAGCAGGTACGATGCCCAGTTGAAGTTGTGATTTATAATACTGTCAATACCCTACAGAAGAGTTTGGGCCAAACTAATAGGAGCCGTGGTAAAGACCCATGATAAAGGAAGCCAAGCAAAGAGAAGCAAAGAAAGTGCAAGGCTAATTTAATTCACAAAGCTGAAACTCAGCCCACCTCTTAGATACCCAATTTCTCTATAGCTACTTCTTCTGCGTAGCTAGAAGAGTAGCTTTACCTATCTAAAGTCATATATTGTACCATTTTAAGCAAAGTTTCACTAAAAACAATTGCCACCTAATGTAAATTAAACATTTTGCCAGAAAATATAAATTAAACAAAAGTGCCCATAATCTCGCTATAAAAAATGATAAATAGAAATCATAATTTCCAATAAGATTTTAATTCTCATGATCTAAGTACTGTGGGAATATTAAGCAAAATCCTAAAGACACTATAGCAAAAAACACAAATGTGTGTTCTCGTACTATAAATTCAACAAAGCATGTATGTTAAGATAACTTTGCAACATAGAAAACACCATATTTTAAAAAGACTGATGCACCATAACTCAAATCATTTAAATATTTGAAAATTATCTAAATATTTATAATTATCTAAAAGTCAGAACTATTTAAAACATGACTAGCAAAAATGAAATATTCCTATAAATTTATGCATTAAAAGTGTGCATATATGAATGTGTGTTTGTATGAATTTGTGTGTGTGTGTGTGTGTGTGTGTGTGTGTGTGTGTGTGTGTGTGAAGTTTTGGAGTTTGAGTCTTTTGCCTATATGTTTGTGTGTATGAATGTGTGTGTATGTGTGAGTGTGTCCGTTCATGTCTGTGTATGTTTTCTTTCATTTATGTGCCTTGTACATGGATGTTAAAGGAGGATCTATAATATTATTGAACTGGAGTTCATATAGTTTTGAGCCATCATCTAACATGTATGTTTTTGAAACCTAATCTAGGTCCTCTAAGTGAGTAGTAAATTCTCTTGACCACTGAGCCATATCTCTAGCTCTTTATTATTTTAGATTTTCATATATTCTCTGACTTTATAAAAATGATAATCCTATCAGAATTTTAAATAATATGTACATTTTAATTCATTAGGTGTCTATCACATTGATTCAAACTGAAACAACAAGCTGTTAACATACTGAAAATATTTTAAAAAACAAATTTGTCTTGTGGTACACTGACAACAGATTCATATATTTGTCATTAAATATAGTGTCATGCAAGATGGTAGCTAAGGCAGTTTTGCTTCTCAATTTAAATTTATTCTTATTTTAATCGTACACATTCTAAACAGGATAAAGCAGGCATGACTTCTTATTTTTCTATGCATGTCACTTGGAATCAATATGAGTCAAGCACAAAACACATTAACTGCTCAATGTTCCATGACTTTTGTATCCTCGAGGACTACAAAGTCTCCGTGACCTCTGCAGAAGTTGAAGGTCAGAATGGGAGTGAACCTATATCTGGGTCCAAGACGTACATAAAAAAAAACCTAAACCTGAGGGCAAGTTTTCTAGCTTCTGGCTAAATTCCGTGAGATGTCACAGTCCAGATGAATCAAGTTTGGGAAGGGAGGATGAATGTCAAACGCTTTATGCCAAAGAGCAGCTTGTTCTTAGAGCATGCTTAAGGCCATTTTGTTCAGGGATTTTATTGAAGAAACAATCTGCAACTGTAAGTCTGCAAAGCCCACAAAAATCATTATCAAGAGTTTTCAGATATATTGGACCACAGGAAATAACTGACTTTGCCCTCAGTGTTCTGGAAAACATTTCTGTTCTCATTACTTGTATAAAAAATGTTTAATAGAAAAATAACTAAGTTTATTGGTTTAGGATTCCTCACCAAAGCCATGAGATGCATTTAAAAGTTTAATATTTATTCATGAATGTGTGTGTTTCTGTGTGTTTGTGCATGTGCGTGTGCATGTGCATGCGTGTGTGCATGTGTGTGCGTGTGTGCATGCACATGTGTGTGTGCATGTGTGTATGTGTGTGCATGTGTGCATGCGTGTGCGTGTGTGCATGCGTGTGTGTGTGCATGCGTGTGCGTGTGTGCATGCAAGTGTGTGTGTGTGTGTGTGTGTGTGTGTGTGTTAGGAGATATATGTACAATACTGGTTATAGGCCAACTTACCACTGTGGGTTCTTCTTCAGCTACGTGTGTCCCAGGGATCAAAGTCAAGTGCTCAGCCTTTATCCATAAAAGACATCATGTTTTCCCATGAAATATAAACTGTAATATTTTGTGAATAACAAGATAAACAGTAAAGCATATGTACTCTCTATTATCAATAATTGGAAATATAAGTATTTCTATACTTGTAAATACATAATGAGCTATTTTGAGGGTTCTTATGTGGCTAAGTGAATGGATGGCCATAGAGCTTCATAGTTCAGCATAGTGGTTTTGCTGAGAGACTCCTGTCCTTCATATACCACTGCCACGTTCCACATATCAGCCTTCTAGTAATTCTGATAGCATCTAAACTTTTGTACACCAATATATATGTATTACAAATGCATCTGCAAGCTGACTAGAAGTTTATGTTTAGAGTAACTTAATAGAAGAGCCATGCAAAGGTACCGTTTATGTAAAGGAGTTTTATGTGCACCACTGGAAAATTTGCTTTGTTAGTGACTGCTTTGTGTTAAATATATTTGACATCTAAAATTTATCTTTAATAATTCTTTAATGGGAAATATGTCTTTCAGAGATGTGATTTTGAATCATAATATATCCTATAAATGAATGTATAAATTAATTAACTGTATAAATTAATGTATAAATAATTGTATTTACAAAGAG
Organism: Rattus rattus; assembly: GCF_011064425.1. Classification (NCBI taxonomy): domain Eukaryota; kingdom Metazoa; phylum Chordata; class Mammalia; order Rodentia; family Muridae; genus Rattus; species Rattus rattus. The sequence goes on from NC_046157.1 coordinate 73,142,174, forward strand.
TGGAAATTTATGATTTTAAAATAAGGAAATAATAACAATACAGGCAGAACAATAGCATCTTACCTACTTTTGGATAAATTTTACATAAATTTAAAATTACAGCAGGTTTGTAGCTATTTCTTCACAAGGATACCAGAGAATGCATTATAGTAAAATATTTAAACTAATTAGCCTAATAAAGCTTTAATGTAAAACTGACTTTTCTGTAGATATATTTGCATGTATATACACATTATACATATATGTATATGTATAAACAAAAGAAGAATAAAAACAACTTTAATGAAAACTTAACTATGCCTTTCCCCAAAGCCATCAACTATCTATGGCTTTGAGGTAGAATCTGGGGCCTGAGAAGACTCTTCCCTCCATTGGGACATTTAAACTGGCTTTATTATAAACTGTTTGCTAGACAACCATGACTCACATTTGAGAAGCTTTCTCATATCGAGAAAGCAATTTTCACAGCAGTCAATTAAACTCTGTCTTTTACAATATTTCCATCCCATTATTAGTGATTTTCTTCTAGTGTTGGAGAGAAGAAATAAAATATATAATATATGTTACTTTCAAAACCAAGTATTCCACCATTTCTTTTAAGAACATTTAAGTTAAGAAAAACTTAAGGTTATTTTAATTTTATTATTATTAAGGCATGTTAATTTTAAACTTATCTTTACTTTGATTTTTCTAACTTATACATTCAAACTTACATTTCAGCCATCAATACTATTTGCAAAGTATTGTTTTGTTTTCTTTCAAATACTTTCTTTAATCAACATTAAAAATAAATGTTTATTTGATGAGAAGCTTAATTGTATAAATTCAAGACAAATATCTGGTATCATAAATTTATAGATCTGCTCACCTTATGGTTTATACACTCAATTATTCCACATTGGGAAAATTTATCCATCAATACCCTCAACCGACAAATGAAGCATCATTCATTACTGTTGGATAGAAAATAATATCATTAAATATTTCCTAGACCACATAATCAAATAGACACATACATTATTAAATTACTTCAGCATGTGTCAATCTCAATTCATTATTCAGATAGTAGATGTCATTTTACAAAGTTTATCCATATTATATATCTAGTAAATAGTCAATGGATAATAAATGTGAAGGGTTCTTAATGTATATCTTACTGTGTGTTATGTCATATGTCACATGTTATAGTTTGGTCCCTTTTCTTTAGACTAACCTGGTTCACACTTTAAATAATATGGTTTTTATTTGTCACTACAAAGAGTAACAGATACCAATCAATGTTGCTGTCTCAAATAATTAGAGATTAACATCTTGATCCAAGACTATTTTTAATGTATAAACATAGCATCAAAAATCATTCAAGGTTTTTCTATTGGAATTTCAAGTCAGATTAGCACATATGAAAAATGGATCAGAAAATACAAATCAGGTATTCAGCACATTAAACCAATCAGTATTTGTGAAGGCAAGTTGAAGAAATATATTTTCTGAAGTGAAATTGAAAAAAATGTTTTAAGCAAGAAATAGAAATTAAATCTTGTATCTAGAAGGTGTAACTAAGAAAGGTCTCAGAAAATAAAGGCAACATCACATCCAGGAAAAGAAAAGAGAAAAGAATACCATTTGAGGACTGGAGTTTCCATCAAATAGCAGATTAAGATTACTAAATTCATACCAATATACACCTGCAAACTTATAAGAACCATGTTATCATAAAATCAATTTACTTCTAAAGGTATAGGAAAATGTCAGAGGATCAAACAGATTTTCATTAAATCAAAGACTCTGACAAAAAATTAAAATCAATTGAAAATTTACTTGGATATATTAGGAAAATATAAGTTCATGAATAAAATGTTGAAATAAAAAGTTATGATTTTTGAGAAGTTAAGCATATTACTTAGAAAATATGCTTTCATAGGAAGTTGTATCATAAAAATAATTTTTCTTTTTTATTGCGTAATTTTTATTTACATTTCAAATGTTATCCCCTTTCCTAGTGTCTCATCCAAAAACCTCCATCACATCCCCCCTCCTTCTTCTTCTATGAGGATGTTCCACCTCCCCAACCACTCCTGCTTCCTGCCTCCCTGCCCTGATACTCCTCTACACTAGGGGGTCCAGCCTTGGCAGATCCAAGGGCTTCTCCTCCCATTGGTACCCACCAAAGCCATCCTTTCCTACATATACAGCTGGAGCCATGGATCTGTCCATGTGTACTCTTTGGGTAGTGGTTTAGTCCCTGGGAGCTCTGGTTGGTTGGTATTGTTCTTATAAGGTCGAAAGCCCCTTCAGCTCCTTCAGTCCTTTCTCTAACTACTCCAGTGGGGACCCATTTTCAGTTCAGTGGTTGAATGTGAGCACCTGCCTCTGTATTTGTCATGTTCTGGCTAAGCCTCTCAGGAGATGGTTATATCAGGCTCCTGTCAGCAAGCCCTTCTTGGCTTCATCAATACTGTCGAGGTCTGGTGTGGAGATATATATATATATATATATATATATATATATATATATATATATATATGCCCAATCCCCAGGTTAGGCAGGCTCAGAATGGCCATTCCTTTAGTCTCTGCTCCAAGCTTTGTCTCCATATCCACACCTAAGAATATTTTTGTTTCCTATTTTAAGAAGGACTGAAGCATCTGTACATTGGTCATCCTTCTTGTGTTTCATGTGGTCTGTGGATTGTATCTTGGGTAATTCAAGATCTTGGGCTAATATCCACTTATCAGTGAGTGATTACCACTTGTGTTTTTCTGTTTGGGTAACTCCATTCAGGATGACATTCTCTTGTTCCATCCATTTGCCAATGAACTTCATGAAGTCATTGATTTTGATAGCTCAATAGTACTCCACTGTGTAGATATACCACATTTTCAGTATCCATTTCTCTGTTGAAGGGCATCTAGGCTCTTTCCAGCTTCTGGCTATTGTAAAGAAGGCTGCTATGAACATAGTAGAGCATGTGTTCTTGTTATATGTTGGAGAATCTTTTGGATATATACCCAGGAGTGGTAGAGTTGGGTCCTCAGGTCCAATTTTCTAATGAAATGACACACTGATTTATAGAGACTTTGTACCAGCTTTTAATCCTACCAACAATGGAGGAGTGTTCCTCTTTGTCCACATCCTTGCCAGCATCTGTTGTCACCTGAGATTTTGATCTTAGCCATTCTGGTGTGAGGTGGAATCTCAGGATTGCTCTGATTTACATTTCCCTGCTGACTAATGATGTTGAATATTTCTTTCGGTACTTCTCAGCCATTCAATATTCCTCAGCTGAGAATTCTTTGATTAGCTCTGTACCCCATTTTTATTATTGTTATTTGACACTCTCGATCTACCTTCTTTGGTTATTTATATATATTGGATATTAGCCCTATATTGGATGTAGGATTGGTAAAGATTATTTCCCAATGTGTTGGCTGCCATTTTGTCCTAATAACAGTGTCCTTTGCCTTACAAATCTTTGCAATTTTATTAGGTCCCATTTGTTACCTCTTGAATTCCTGATCTTTCCAAGAATTTTAACCTGAAGGCCTTTTGAATTTTGTCAGATGCTTTCTCAGTGTCTAATGAGATGATCTTATAGTTTCTTTCTTTGAGTTTGTTTATATAGTGGATTACGTTGATGGAATTCCATATATTGAACCATCTCTCCATCCCTGGGATGAAGCCTACTTGATTATGATGGATGATCCTTTTAATGTGTACTTGGATTCAGTTTGCAATATTTTTATTGAGTATTTTTGTATTGATATTCATAAGGGAAATTGGTCTGAAGTTCTCTTTCATTGCTGGGTCTTTGTGTGATTTAGGTACAAGCATAATTAGGGCATCATAGAAGTAATTGGGTAGTGATTCTTCTGTTTCTATTTTGTGGAATAGTTTGGACAGTATTGGTATTAGGTCCTCTATGAAGGTCTGATAGTATTCTGCAGTAAATACATCTGGTCCTGGGATTTTTTTTTTTTTTTTGGTTGGAAGATGTTTAATGACTGCTTCTATATTTTAGAAGTTTGGGGACTGTTTAGATGGTTTATCTGATCCTGATTTAACTTTGGTACCTTTTATCACTCTAGAAAATTGTCCATTTCTGCCAGAATATAGGCTTTTGTAGTAGGATCTGATGATTTTTTTAATTTCCTCAGATTCTGTTGCTATGTCTCTCTTTTCATTTCTGATTTTGTTAATTTGAATACTCTCTCTATGCCCTCTGGTTAGTGTTGTGAAGGGTTTATCTCTCGTGTTGATTTTCTCAAAGAACCAGTTCCTCATTTTGTTGATTCTTTGTATAGTCCTTTTTGTTTTTACTTGGTTGATTTCAATCCTCAGGTTGATTATTTTCTGAATTCTACTACTCTTAGGTGTATTTGCTTCTTTTTGTTTTAGAGCTTTTAGCTGTATTGTCAAGCTGCTGATATATGCTCTCTCCAGTTTCTTTTTGGAGGCACTTATAGCTATGAGTTTTCCTTGTAGCACTGCTTTCAATGTGTCCCATACATTTCTGGATGTTATGCCTTCATTTTCTTCAAACTCTAAAATCTCCAATTTCTTTCTTTTTTTCTTCCTTCCTTCCTTCCTTCCTTCCTTCCTTTCTTTCTTTCTTTCTTTCTTTCTTTCTTTCTTTCTTTCTTTCTTTCTTTCTTTCTTTCTTTCTTCTTTAACCAAGTTATCATTAAGTACAGATTTGTTCAACTTACATGTGTATATGGACTTTCTGTAGTTTTTTGTTTTGTTTTGTTTTTTGTTTGTTTTGGTTCTTTTTGTTGTTGTTGTTGTTCTTGTTATTTAAAACAAGCCTTATTCCATGGTGATCTGATAGGATGCATGGTATTATTTCAACCTTCTTGTATATCTTGAGGCCTATTTTATAATTGAGTATATGTTCAATTTTGGAGAAGGTACCATGAGGTGCTGAGAAAAGGTATATTCTTTTGTGTTAGGATGAAATATTCTATAAATATCTGTTAAATCCTTTGTTGCATAACTTTGTTAGTTTCTCTATGTCTCTATTTAGCTTCTGTCCCCATGATATAAGAGTGGGGTGTTGAAATTTCCCATTATTAATGTTTGAGGTAAAATGTATGCTATGAGCATTAGTAAGGTTTCTTTTATGAATGTTGATGCCCTTGCATTTGTAACACAGGTATTCAGGATTGAGAGTTCTTCTTGATGGATTGTTCCTTTGATGAATATGAAGTGTCCTTCCTTATCTTTTTGATAACATTTGCTTGAAAGTCAATTTTATTCAATATTAGATGCATACTCCAGCTTGTTTCTTGGGACCATTTGCTTAGAAAATTGTTTTTCAGCCTTTTACTCTGAGATAGTGTTTCTCTTTGTCACTGAGGTATTTTTCCAGTATGCAGCAAAATTCTTTGTCCTCTTTCCATAGCCATCTGTTGGTCTATGTCTTTTTATTGGGAAATTAATTCCATTGATATTAAGGAATACTGATTGTTGTTTCCTGTTATTTTTGTTTTTAGAGGTAAAATTATGTTTGTGTGGCTATCTTCTTTGGGGTTAGTTGAAATAAATTTACTTTCTTGCTTTTTCTAGGGTGTACTTTCCCTTCTTGTGTTGGAGTTTTCCATCTGTTAGAGTTTTTTTAGGGCTGGGTTTGTAAAAGATATTGTATAAATTTTGTTTTGTGATGGAATATCTTGATTTCTCCATTTTTGGTAACTGAGAATTTTGCTGGTTATAGTAGCCTGGGCTGTCATTTTTGTTCTCTTAGGGTCTGTATGACATCTGCCCAGGATCTTCTGGCTTTCATAGTGTCTGATGAGAAGTCTGCAGTAATTCTGATATGTTGTCTTTATATGTTTCTTGACATTTTCCCCTTACTTCTTTTAATTTTCTTTTCTTTTTTGTGCATTTGGTGTTTTGACTATTATGTGACAAGAAGAATTTCTTTTCTGCACCAATTTATTTGGAGTTCTGTAGGCTTCATGTGTCTTTATGGCATCTCTTTCTTTAGATTAGGGAAATTTGTTAAGTATATTTACTGGCCCTTTTCATTGGGAATCTTCTCTCTCTTCTATACCTATTATCTCATGAACACATTTTAATGAATAAAGCTTTAATTAAAAAATACAGCACAGAAATCAAAATAATACAAGATTTAGGGGAAGATAATAAAATATAATTCAATATTTTAGATAAAAATGATAAATGAAAAATCATTAAATCATAATTAAAAGATAACAATTTAGACTGTGAAAAATTAAAGCTCATATATAGCATTAATAAGATAAAATTGAACAAATAAATTGACATAAAACTGTAACACTGACTTAATTAAATGCTTTAATTTTAAAAGCAGAAATCCAAACAAAATATTAAAAGATGCTTTACAAAAAAATTTAAGCATTGGAAACAATTTTAGAATGCTGACGGCATTATAACCAAATAGAAGAATCCCTATATTTTCTACTCCTTATCTTTTCATACAGAATTAATGATACTTAAATAAAAATGAAATAATTACCAGTTATATGTTTAAAAATCAGAAGAATGATTTTTCAGAATGCTGATTCCACTTTTACAAAACACATGCCAAGAAAAAAACATGTACTTTATGTGTGGTAGAATTACTCCTGAGAGGCGAAGGGGAGCAGGAAGGGGGTGAAGAAGAAGGTATACCTGGAATGGCACCAGTATTTGCAATGTAAGCAAATAAAATAATCTAATAAATAAAAAGAATATTATGGTGTACATACCCACTCATCTGTAATTAGAAGAACAATTTTAAATACAAACTAGCTAGAAAAGTAGAAATCTTTATACTCTCTTAGATCTACCAAGTGGTAAACCTGGACAAATTAATGCATTCTAAGAAACAATTATACGTACTTATAGGCAATATTTAATGGACTGTATGAGAAAATTAAGATAAGTAAAAGGCAGGGAGAATTGAGTGGACTTACTTTACCTTAGATTTTATGGGGTAGTAATGAGAACCAAATGAAAAATTGCCACAACATATTATGAAAAACAAATCAGATCTAATAGAACCTGAAGATCATTTGCAAATATGTAAGCTGGTAATAAGAGATAATCATTACACTTAAAAACAACCAGAAAAAATTTTGTTTGTACAGAAAAATGTCAGCATCTCAGACATCAGGCTAAATTTCTGGATATATGGAAAGTTTTAGACAATAGCTATAAAAAAATTAAAACCTTTGAATCATGTGAACATAATGCTTTTTAAAGAAACTGACAGAAACAACCAAAAGATAAATAGTGTGAGTAAACTCAAGCCGGGACTGGAAATGAGATCACACCCCAAGTTTTACCACCATATAAAAAAGGGCAAGTGCAAGAGCAAATTCAAAAACCATGTGCTTGACCTCGGTCGGTAGAAACAGGAGACTAAATGTGCAGTATCATTCTTTTCTGCACACTAAGTTCAAAGACTCTCTACGATACATGAAATACTCATGAAAAGAACTAATTTTTAACTGCATCAGTGTCTTTAAAAAACTTCCTTTTGGAAGGAATAATCAGTTAATCTCTATATTGTAGTTTTTAATTTATTTAGTTAGGTCTTCACAATGGAAATTACCCTTTTCTTTTTGAAGCCATTGGTTGTTTCTAAAGTCCATACCTCTTTCATGTACAATATCTATATGCACTTGGTCCATTCTTGTTTCTTTATTTAATAACAGTCATTTGTTAATGTACTTATCTTCCCGCATCTGAAATACACACCCAAAAGAAATTAAACAACTAAAATTTGTATTAAGATTCTTTTCAATTTTGTGTGTTGGTTTTTCTGTGCTGGTCTTATTCTGTATCTTTACATGCTTCTTTACAATACTTAAAAAAGTGACCTTTGGAGAATTTGTCATCTGTTGAAAAGCATGATTTCTATTCTCTGCCCAAGTAAAACACTTGGAATCAATATTTGCAGTTCACAATTTATATGTTGTCTGTAGCACTTTGCTCTGCTATTGTCTTCTATGGTGTCATCCCTTGATTTGATGCAGTAATAATGGGCAGAGTGAAGAGGAGCAGCAAATTACCTAAATAACAGTTCTTTTCAGTGTGCCTTATCTCTGATTCTCTATCCTGCAATGGATAATCATGCCCTGTATCTTCCAATTTGACATGTGCCCTCTTCATGATGTTTTGGGAAATTACAAGAGTAAAAATTAAAGAAGATTTGAGTAATATTTCATTGTGTAAATACACCACATTTTTCTGTATCAATTCTTCCTTGAGGGTCATTTGGGTTGTTTTCAGCTATCTATGTAAAAATGGATTGCCTTAACTGCCATTAGTGGGAGTGGAAGCACTTCGTCCTGTGGAGATGCTGGAAAGGTCAGGCATGAGTGGGTAGGTGGGTAAAAGAACACCCTCTCAGAGGCAAAGGGGATGGGGATGGGGTAGGAGTTTCATGGTGGTGAGACATGGAAGGGGGAAACATTTGAAATGTCAACAAATAAAATTATTAATAAAATAGCTAACCCTGAAAATAAAAAAGGAGATTTTATTGCCTCTTAATTTATTTACAATATGCAAAGATGAGAATTTCTGTTTGATGACTAATGTGCTTTAGAGGAGATGCATCCTGTAATGTCATGAGTATTATACACTCCCCATTTGGTGATGTTATTGAGCAGAAGAGTCTCGCTGAAGAATATCCATATTGAGGGCAGGCTTTGAGATAGAAAGCCCATTATCATTTCTTTCCTGGTTTGCTTTATGCTCCAGACTTAAAAGGTGACCTTTTAGTTTTTCATCTGGGTTAGCTTGTCTTCTGTGATATCTCCTCTGTGCCACTCTGGAAATATAAGGAAAAATTAACTCTCTCTTCTTTAAGTTGTCTTTAGCAATGGTATCATATTACAAAAACAGAAATTCAAGTATTTCATTTAATATATGAATACTATTTCAATATATGCTATTAAGTTTTATAATTAACTTGAATCAATAAGTCTTTGCATCCTTGAAACAGAAGTCATTTGTGGACTGGATTTAGTTTATTCCTTCTATGTGTTCCTGTCTTCCTTGTATGATCTCTTCACATGATATCATTCATCCAGTAAATCACATAACTAGTGTGCCTTCAGTCTGGTAACATTCTCAATATAAAAACTCTGTTTCTAGTAATTGTTTCAGATTTCCCCTTTTTCCTTCCATGTAAGAAAATGAGACAACTTCCAAGTCCTAAAACCACCATTTCACCATATTTGGTAGATTGATTCCATCTCGGTTCATTTTCTCATGTTCTTTGATATGATTAGTGTCTCTAAAATTAAAGTATATATTTATAATCTCATAGTACATAAATTCAACATATCTTCAATTCAATATTGTTACAAATTATTAATATCCCATATTACAATTATCACACTATTAATGTGGCTATTGTTACTAATGTTAGTAAGCAGTAGGAATTTCTTCAAAATTACCAATTCTTTCAAGAATAACATACAGAATAAAATGGATCATAAAGGAAGGGGATTATTATTATTTTTTTGAAAAAACTGAGTTTTAACAATGAGTATTAGAGAAACAGAATTTTTCTCTTAAAACATTTTTGTTTGTATATTTTTAACATTTGAGTGCTTTTCACTATTCATGTGGAATAAAGTTATTCTGCACATCAACAAGGTTTACATGGAAACAACATATAACACTGAATTTGTTGTCTGTTACTTCAAGTAGAAATTCATAATAATGATTATTTCTAATCTAAATTGATGTCTTTACAGGTGAAGTTCTGGAGAAAATACTGAAAATGTCCACATCAGCCACCAGATGTCAGCTCTGGTTATGCACACATAGCATGAATGAGTAGCAAGCTGTAGTACACTTATCAATGAATCAATGTCTGTTTATGTCTTGTGCTTTTTGACTAGTTATAATAGTCACTTACTCCTTTGTTCTTAAGGGCATGAAGAGTTCTCTTTAGAGCAATTGTCTCATAACAAAGAAATTTCTATGTATGGAATTGCCATTTATTACCATGTGTGATGAAGAGAACAGAGTTGAGTTTGGAATTACTATCAAATAAAACTGTCAGCCATCTTCTTCCCTGCTTTGATGACTGCATTAAATATTGATCAATATTTTGTTTTCACAATGGTATCAGGATGAAAGCATGGGAAAGGTGCTCAGTATATTTGCAGTTTAAAAAATGGTAAACCAATGTCACTGGTACTATTTATAATTCAAACACATTGTTAGGGAAGCCATGGTGACCTTAAGGGTAAAACTGCATATGTATAAAATTAGTCATGGAAAAAATGAATGTTAATAAATTCTTAATAAAAAATGTATGCATAAAACAAAAGATATCAAATAATCTTTTACTGTTTTATAAAAATAGTTTACTTCCATCACATTATTGCTTCATTTAAAAATATATAAAATATCATCATATCCAATTGAAGCTGGCTCAGAACTTGCTATATAGACATATGTCTACAGTGAGATATAACTCCAGTTAGAGACGATACAATGGGCTTTTTGACCTCTGTGGGCACCAAACATATATTTGTGACATGAACAGTAAAAGAGACAAAACACTCATATACAAAAAAATATTTTTTTCAAAAAGAAATGTTAATTATTAATTACAAAGTAGAAATTTGGCATTAGCTACTAAATACATGTTTAGTGAATGTTGAACCTTGTGATGATGTTTAAAATTAGACAACTTAAGTAATTAAAAGACAAAATGTGTTACTTGATTTTGGGTTACCCTGACGGAAGAGATGAAAAAAAAATATGCTTAAGGAAATAAGTACAAGACTTTAAGAAGACATTTAGGTAATTGAAACCCATTGTTTGTCAGAAATGCTAGGGGTAAGGTTTTCCAGTAAAGTATTTAACAATAAATTTCAAAGTACAAGATTCTATTGTCTATATTTTCTTATATAGTTAATGAAATGGTAAATAAAATTATTATTACAGGAAGATAAATTAAATTATGGCCTGAAATTAAACTGAAGACATGACAATAAGAATGACTATTTGACCATATCTAAATTCTTATGAACAGAAATCATGAAAATGTTTATGTTATTCTAGAAGAACAAAAATGGAGAATGAAACATGTTTATGGAATTTGCAAATGAATTCCAGTTAATAAGTGATGAGTTTGACAAATAATATCACTTCAAACTAGAAGAAATATAACTGTTTAAAAAACATTAAAATGGTAAAATGGTATTGTTCCATAGAAGAAAACCTTGAGCAGTTTTATGGTGTAGAAACCAATGGATCAAAACATAGTGATTTAATAGTTTTAACTTAGAACATTTCACTTGAGGATAAAGTTCATAACTATGACCTACATTTGAGATAGCTAAGTACCTATGTTTCTATTTGCTTTCTTTTGCATCTAGACAGTAGTGATGAACTTAGTTTCTATTTTATGAATGTAATGTATATTAAAGTAAATATTATTAGTGTACTACTTAGATTTTTGCTATAGTTAGATTTGATACTATTTATTCTGTTTCAAAGATTTCTATGTATAATTAGAAATTTTAATTCAAAAGGAAAAAATACGTTCAAGAGGAAGAGTTTATTCTTGAAACAGATTGTCAGAAAGCTTCATTTAACTGCCTTGTGAGTACCATAAATAGGTTTCCTCTGATTGAAAAGAGTACTCTATTAGGTAAAGATCAACTAATGAAAATATCATGGTTGTGATGGTGATATATAAAACTGGAAGTGACATGAAAGGACTCATACTAATAATAGATATAGATATAGATATAATAATAGATATAGATATAGATATAGATATAGATATAGATATAGATATAGCAAAATAGTGAGAGGTATAATCTCCAAAAAATAAACTTAGCAGAAAAGGGACACTAAAACACAACACATTTTTCTAATCTTTGAAAATTTCATTTAAATCTTTAGATTTTATCATAACACAAAAACTAAAAGACCAAAGTATGTAATATATATATTTTTTTTTCTCTCCATCCTTATTAAATTGGGTATTTCTTACTTACATTTCAATTGTTATTACGTTTCCTGGTTTTCAGGCCAACATTCCCCTATTCCCTCCATCTCCCCTTCTCTATGGGTGTTCCCTTCCCCATCCTACCCCCATTACCACCCTCCCTTCAACAATCCCGTTCACTGGGGGTTCAGTCTTGGCAGGACCAAGGGCTTCGCTTTACAGTGGTGCCCTTACTAGGCGAATCATTGCTACCTATGAGGTTGGAGCCCATGGTTAGTCCATGTATAGTCTTTGGATAGTGACTAAGTCTCTGGAAGCTCTGGTTGCTTGGCATTGTTGTACATATGGGGTCTCGAGCCCCTTCAAGCTCTTCTAGTTCTTTCTCTGATTCCTTCAACGGGGATCCCCTTCTCAGTTCAGTGGTTTGCTGCTGTCATTCTCCTATCTATTTGCCATATTCTGACTGTGTCTCTCAGGAGAGATCTACATCCAGTTCCTGTCAGCCTGCACTTCTTTGCTTCATCCATCTAATCTACTTTGGTGACTATATATGTATGGGCCACACGTGGGGCAGGCTCTGAATGGGCGTTCCTTCAGCATCTGTTCTAAACTTTGCCACCCTATTCCCTGCCAAGGGTATTCCTGTTCCCCTTTTAAAGAAGGAGTGAAGCATTCGCATTTTGGTCATCCTTCTTGAGTTTCATGTTTTCTGTGCATCTAGGGTAATTTGAGCATTTGGGCTAATATCCGTTTATCAATGAGTGCATACCATGTGTGTTTTTCTGTGATTGGGTTACCTCACTCAGGATGATATTTTCCAGTTCCATCTATTTACCTATGAATTTCATAAAGTCATTGTTTTTGATAGCTGAATAATATTCCATTGTGTAGATGTACCACGTTTTCTTTATCCATTCCTCTGTTGGGTTCTTTCCAGCTTCTGGCTATTATAAATAAGGCTTCTATGAACATAGTGGAGCATGTGACTTTCTTATATGTTGGGGCATCTTTTGGGTATATGTCCGAGAGAGGTATAGCTGGGTCCTCAGGTAGTTCAATGTCCAATTTTCTGAGGAACCTCCGGACTGATTTCCAGAATGGTTGTACCAGTCTGCAATCCCACCAACAATGGAGGAGTGTTCCTCTTTCTCCACATCCTCGCCAGCATCTGCTGCAGCCAGAGATTTTGATCTTAGCCATTCTGACTAGAGTGAGGTGGAATCTCAGGGTTGTTCTTATTTGCATTTCTCTTATGACTAAAGATGTTGAACATTTCTTTAGGTGCTTCTCTGCCACTTGGCATTCCTCAGCTGTGAATTCCTTGTTTAGCTCTGAACCCCATTTTTAATAGGGTTATTTGTCTTCCCATAGTCAAATTACATGAGTTCTTTGTACATTTTGGAAAAAAGCCCTCTATCAGTTGTAGGATTGGTAAAGATCTTTTCCCAATCTGTTGGTTGCAGTTTTGTCCTAACCACAGTGTCCTTTGCCTTACAGAAGCTTCGCAGTTTTATGAGATCCCATTTGTCAATTCTTGATTTTAGAGCATAAGCCATTAGTGTTTTGTTCAGGAAATTTTCTCCAGTGCCCATGTGTTCAAGACTGCCCCACACTTTTTCTTCTATTTGTTTGAGTGTATCTGGTTTGATGTGGAGGTCCTTGATCCACTTGGACTTAAGCTTTGTACAGGGTGATAAGAATGGATTGATCTGAATTCTTCTACATGCTGACCTCCAGTTGAACCAGCACCATTTGCTGAAAATGCTATCTTTTTTCCATTGGATAGTTTTGGCTCCTTTGTAAAAAATCAAGTGACTATAGGTGTGTGGGTTCATTTCTGGGTCTTCAATTCTATTCCACTGGTCTATCTGCCTGTCTCTGTACCAATACCATGCAGCTTTTATCACTATTGCTCTGTAATACTGCTTGAGTTCAGGGAAAGTGATTCCCCCGGAAGTCCTTTTATTGTTGAGGATAGTTTTAGCTATCCTGGTTTTTTTTTTTTATTCCAGATGAATTTGCAAACTGTTCTGTCTAACTCTATTAAGAAGTGTATTGGTATTTTGATGGGGATTGCATTGAATCTGTAGATCGCTTTTGGTAAAATTCCATTTTTACTACATTAATCCTGTCAATCCATGAGCATGGGATATCTTTCCATCTTCTGAGGTCTTCCTCAATTTCTTTCTTCAAAGCTTTGAAATTCTTATCATACAGATCTTTCACTTGCTTGGTTAAAGTCACACCGAGGTATTTTATATTATTTGGGACTATTATGAAGGGTGTCATTTCCCTAATTTCTTTCTCGACTTGTTTCTCTTTTGTGTAGAGGGAGGCTACTGATTTATTTGAGTTAATTTTATACCCAGCCACTTTGCTGAAGGTGTTTATAATTTTAAATATTCTTATCCATTTCAAATCTTAAGGAAACTCAATTTTAAAGGTAAAATTAATAAAAATTAAAAATAATAATATAATGTATTTTCCCTCCCCATACCAATATTATTTAATCAATTGGATATTTATTTACTCATATCTTACTAGACAAAAATGTTTTATCTCCTATAGATTTGTATCATTAGGAAACTTCAGAGTTAATTTTTATTCTTAACCCATATTTTAGAAAGTTTTGTTTATATCTCTGTGTTATACCTAATGTAATCTAATGTAACAAAAAACAAATGAGTATGTGCCATTTATGCCCACATGTGTATATAATTATATACTTAGAATTTATCCACAACCCCATTATCTTTCAGAATAAATAGAACATATAAGCATTTATATCATCGTGAATCAGGTTGTATAGATACAAAATTATATTTTGAATGCTTGACATTGTACTTTAACAAGAATTTATTCTATCTCAAAGTTACTAAAGTGAATCTCCATAATTTTAAAGATTATCAGTCTATGTGCATTTTATTTATATAGATATTTGATGAAAATGAGTTGACATTTGAAGGTCTTTTTGATAATTCTCTGCAACATTGTTGCAAAGGTTTGTAAGAAAAATCAAAGGTCATCGTCAATACAAGATGCATTTTCCTATTCTAAAATGCTTATTTGTAGTTGTCATGAAATGTCAATAATTTCTTAGAATGCTATTTTATGATTAACAGTTTTAGATGAAAGAATTTTACTTGATGTCTTGAATAAAATGGCATTTATCCAAAAGTTATAGAGTTCAAAATAAGAAAATATAATTTTCCTAACCTTTATCCTTAATTTCCAACTTAGAATTATTGCATTTTGAAACATTATTTGATAGGTGAGACAAGAGAACTACATTTCTCTTAGATCTACAAAAGTTCAGAACATAAGGAAGAGCAGGGGGCAAAAAAGAAGAAACGAGTAAAGAACAATACCAGACAAAAAGGAACAAAGGAGATGGGAAAGGGAAAGAATGTGTCATGTTATGACACCTCACATCTTCCACAGTACTCAGTTAAATATAGGATATGTTTACAAAGGCTGCTAGTGTATATCAACATGAAGTATCAAAAACAAATTATGTTATCAATACTAAAGTAAAGTACAGCTAGTACAAGAGATTATGTTGCTACTCAAAGCAACATATCTACTATGATCTTTAAGCATGCATGCAAACAATAGCTGAAATCCTCATAATGTTTTACTGGAATTCCAAGCTTATTAAAAGCACTAATCCTGTTGTTCTCCAGGCCTTGTCTTAAAGTAACTTTTAGTAGCCAGATGTAAATGCTGTCTCCTAGGTTTACCAGTGAATATGCTCACTCTATCTAGGTCTTTCTGAACTCTGGCTGGCTGGCTCAACTCAGCTACTCTGGTTAAAACTCCTCTCCAAGCTGATTGGTTCCCTCTGGCTGTCCTCAGTTTCTCAATGAATTTCTGTACTTGACCTCAAACTAAATCTTTGAATTTGTTTTAATCTTCTGTCTCCTTCTTATTCTCTGACTTCAACTGCCCCTACTGACTTGCCCTGAAGTGCATGAACTCAAAAAGGAACTCAACTCTTCTTCACTGAACAGACTGACTGTCTCTTCAGACACTGCTCTTAAATAGCTTTTCTTTCCTGTGCTGTTATCATGAGATTTGGGTTTATACGATCTCTGACCAATCTCAGTCCAATCTTTCTCTGATATTTCTTTTTCATTGTCCTTCAATTAGAAGTCAGTTCTTTGGGAGTTGATACAGTGGGGAATCAGCTCTACACCGACTGCTTCAAATTTGTTCCTTGTCTTTTGGCTCATTATTCTCTGACTTGTTCTTTCTTGATCTGTGAACTATCTATGTAAAACTGCCCCCACCTCTCTCTCTGTCTCTGTCTCTGTCTCTGTCTCTCACTCACCCTTCTTCTCACCCTCCCTCCTTCCTTCCCTCTGTTTCCCTCTGCTTCTCTACATGCTACTCTCTTAACTTACTTCTTCTCTTTCCTATCTATTCTGATAGTTGGGCATATTCTATCTCTGACTCATTCTGTCAAATCTTTCTTGGATCATCACTGTCTGTCCCTTAATTAGATGTTAATTTCAAACATGGGTTCTTTCTTCTACAAACTAACTTTTTCTTCATTTTTTGGAATTAATGGTGTGTACTAAGGGCATGTCTGTATTCCAGCCAGAGGGATTAAACATGTGGGGTGTCTGCATTCTAACTGGATCACACAGATTCCGAAGGTCTTTGGAAATGATCCCTTGCCAGAGGAGCCATGTTGTTACTGGATTTAAATTCCTCTACATCCACTTATTTTTAAAGTCAACAGTACAATAAATATACTAAGCTAATAACAATAATATATGTGTAGATGACCTTAGAAAGACACATATTTGCCCTAAACTTACTGTCTCCGTCTCTATAATCTCACATGTATCCTGTTTAGTTAATTCAGAAGGCCTTGTTCTCTGTGTTCTCTATACCTCTGGCACTTATAACCTTTCTGACTCCTCCGCTTTTTTTAAATTAATCATTCTATTTGTTTCATCTCAAATGATATACCCCTTCCCTGTTACCTCTCCGCAATCCCCAAATTCCATCTGTCCTCTCCCCACTCACCCACTCCTGCTCCACCACTCCAGCATCCCTCTACACCAGGGCTTCAAACCTTCAGTGGACCACAGGCCTCTATTCTCATTGATGTCAGGTAAGGCCATCCTATGCTACAGATATGCATGTGGAGACACTGTTCATTGTTTGGTGGTCTAGTCTGGAAGCACTGGGTGGTCTGGCCAGCAGACACTGCTCTTCCCATAGGGTTGCAATCCCCCTTCAATCCTCCAGTCCTTCTGCCAGCTCCCCCACTAGGGTCCCTGAGCTCAGTCTGGTGGTTGGCTGTGTGCATCCTTATCCTGGTTATGTGTGGATTCCTTCTCTTACAGTGGGCTTTAGGACAAAAGTTTTATGGCTAGATAGGTGGGTTGACTGTTTGCTCAGTGTTTTACTATTTGAAACTTGTCTTAGTTAAACTTTTGCTGTTGTGAACAGACACCATGATCACGGCAGTGCTTATAAAGACAACATTTAATTGGGATTGGCTTACAGGTTCAGAGAATAAATCATTTTATTATCATCAAGGTAGGAACATAGCAACATCCAGGTAGGCATGGTACAGGTGGAGCTGAGAGTTCAACATCTTCATCTGAAGGCCGCTTGTAGAAGATTTGCTTCTAGGCAGCTAGGAGGAAGGTCATAAAGCCCACCCTAACAGTGACACACCTACTACAAGGCCACAACTCCAAATAGTGCCAATTCCTGGGGCAAGCATGTTCAAACCACCACAATACTCTTTCAGATATATCAAATGTACATTTTGTCCCATTATGTAGACAGCCTATTAATTGTGGTGATGTGGGAATTATCATTGTGCAAATAAACATTAGTTTCATGAAGTCCCACTCATGAATTGTTTGTCTTCATACCTGTGCTACCAAGATGCCAAGAATCAAGGCTTTTCGTTCTTGTACCAATGACTTCAAGTGATTTTTTTTTTTTGTATTTTTCTCCATATGAGTAAATTCATTCTCAAATTTAACTTCATGAGTAATGGTAGGAGTTAATAGTCTGAATTTTACTAAATTTATTTCAATTCATAGATAAATATAGTATTCTTTTTAATTCTATTTGGGTCAAAGGCAAAATAGATGTCACAAATACATAGGTGTTAAATTTCCTAGGTGGGCTTAAAGAAGAAACCTGGAAAAAGGGAATAACCAAAGCTGGTTAAAATAGATATTACAAACACATAAAGATGGTTTTTAATAAAAGCAAACCTTTATTTTATGAGAGCAAATGTTCACTAGGTTGAGTCACATGTGTTTATTAATTTTTCCCTTTCTCTCATTTTCTATTTTGAGACTCAGTCTCCTGCAGCAAACACTGACCTTGAGCTTCCCTCGAAAGTGGATCTGGACTCGAACTCTTAAACCCCTACCTTTCCCTCCTGAGTGCTGCAACTTTTACATTCTATGCATAGAGATAAGTAAAGAATAGACACACAATACTTATAAAAACAGTTTTCATTAAATACTTCTAGACAGAATACTATCTTGTGAAATGTGGTTTAATATACAAATGTTTTGCCAGCCCTCTTGAATAATGTTTTTCTTGTACTGTCATAAATACATGTTTCATTCATGGTCTAAACCCAAGCAAGATTGGCTATTTGGGCTCTCTTTTATCTATCAGTTCTCTGAAATGATTTTAAGACTGACTTCCCTGTCATTTATAATATATCTGCCACTTTATTTTTTAATAATATTGCAGGCAAGCCAAACTTTATGAGGAGAAAAAAATCCAGATGTTGTTGCAAATTTCGTGTGTCTATGTATATATATGCATACAGAAATATACAAAATCACTGACCTTTAATATATCACAGTCTGTTTTGTTAGGATTTTAGACTTTGTAATATTTGAGCTCATTAGTTTCAAATACATAAGGTAAAATATTAGGTGGAAAATTATACACAAAACTTTTCAACATAGCACCACCTGAGGCATGAAATGAGCCTACAATACTAAGTCAATAAATCAATCAAAAAATTAAAATCAATCAATCAATCAATCAATCACAAAATTAAAGCTTATTACAAAAGACTCCCTTGTATTCTTTCAGAAACACTAGTTGGTTTTTATAAGTTTTTTTTTTTTAATAAACCCTTATTTGTAAGCAAGTGTTTAGTTACAGCATTTCAGAGAGGCAGCAGTAAAAGAGGACATTTGCATATGTCCTTACAGGGTATATAGGGTGTAATTTATTAAATCCCTTTGGTTAATATAACAATCTCTATTATGTGTATACAGGTTTTTATACGTAGGAATATTACCATTTATTGCAGAATTATATGTAGAGATTAAGTGTTCAGTAATCCTAACCTATACATTCCTAAAGAAAACCTTACAGGATTTTTTTTCCTCCCACAAAAATACTAAGATTATATTCTATGTTACCTCTAGGAGTTGCGTTCAGGTCTTGCACCTTCTCAGTGTGTCTTCTGTGTGGGTGTGACTAACCAATATTCCAAGCTCGTACGTTGTTTGTGAAATTTTCTGTGCTTTCCTCAATCTGACCAGGAGCTAGCTCAGCAACATACCTAGCACCACTTAGGAGTTAGGTGTCGTATTGAACATAATCAATTAATTTATCCATTTTCATGACTGTGCAAATATTACCTTGATATTATCAAATATCATCTTCAATGATAACCATTGAAAATAACTGAATACATGGTTGTGTTCACTTTTCTCCTCTTTTTCCATGTTCATATTTTTTTATGACCAACAGAAGTATACCAAAAATATTTTAAAATATTATTTTTGTCATTCTTCATATTCTACAAGTACATGTTGTAAATATTTAGTTAATGATTATTCTACAAATGTTGTTAATGAAATTAAAAGTTGTAATGTTCTCTTTGTACACAGTGTCCAATATATTTCAGTGTAGAATAAGTATGTAGATTACATAAGAATATTTAAAATTAAGATAAGGATTTAAATCAGGGAAAAAACAGTTGCTTGGCATAAAGATAGTCTACTAGATAAATATAATATTATGAAACACCCTATCATGAATCAGTTAAAAATTGAATATAGGAAACTGGGAAGAATAGTCAAGAAGAAAATCTTTAAATGAAAAGTTTTGTTTATTTGGAATTTACTGTTTGGTACTTGTTTTTAAAGATTACCTTTTATTTTTAATGATTAAAATGTGTTGCAAATTTTCTGAGGGTTTCCATTGATATGAAGAGACAACATGACCAAGGCAAGTATTATAAAGTACATTTAATTGGGACTGACTTGTGGGTTCAGATATTTAGTCCATTTTCATCAAAGGAAGGGAAATATTTCAGGTTCCCAGCATGTCACTGAAGGAGCTGAGAATTCTACATCATGTTCTGAAGGCAACCAGGAGAAGTCTATCTCTTCCAGGGAGTTAGGAGAAGGGTCTCAAAGACCACCCCACAATGACACACTTCTACCAAAAAGGCTATACCTACTCTAACAAGGTCACACCTCCTAATAGTACCCTGAGTCAAGCAAAATGTATATACATGCATATTTAATTTGCAAACTATTCGAAAGCTCCTGATCTAGCTGAACTTAATAAATATTCTTGACCATAACTTTGAGTTTCTTAAAGGTGTTTATGTTAAGAATATAGTGCAATATTTATGAATCTTGGAGTGTTTTACTATTGCTATGTTTGAAACTAAATTATTTATCTTGGTGTTCTGATTAATTTAAGTAGTATCTATGATGACTTCTGAATAAAAAGCACTTTGAGCAAATTTAGAAATTGGGAAGAAAGTCTTTTTGTTACAAAAAATAGAAACTATAATTGCACTCTAAAAGCTAGAAATTATCATCACATTTAATTGAGTCATCTGAAAGTCATTATGTATGAATTCCTATTTTTATTTTTGAAACAGCATCAGATGAGATGTCAGAGACATATAGGTGAGTTGTCTCACTGAAGTCACCATTGCTTCCATTAAAAGTAACACCACTTCTCTAAGTTCCAAGCTTGCTCAAACTTCAATGGAATTTCATTAACTATGTAGAAACTTAGTCAAGAAAGCAAAGCTTGCAGAAATATGCAAGTTTATTTAATTTACCTTATCTAGTTAACTCTCTACTATTCTATCATTTGTCTACCTTTCCTAGACGCCTCTCATCTTAACTTTGCTTCACTAGAAAATGCAATATGAATGAGTAATGATAGGAAAAAATAGCAATTGGTTGCTTTTGTATATGGAATTTATTAAATCAATTTAATACAATTAATCACCAAAACAAAGTTTTAACACATTAGAGTATTTACAACATACAATCTTATAAAACTTATTTTTAACATACAAGTTATATCTTATACAATTATTTAGTCAAACTCAAAATAAAAGTAACTGCAAGATTTTTATATTAACAACTTTAAGTAAGTAATTTGTAACATAATATGGCTCAAATGATTTTTATCATTTCAATGTAAATAATGAACAGAATAAATTATGGCTCAGGTTTTAGCACTCCAGGGGTCCAATTTTCAATGGATATGTTCGACAAAAGAGAATGGACTTTAGTGGTTTCAAAAGAGTAACTAACAAGTTCATAAAGGACAGGACTAGTAGAAGGCAAAACATGTTCTTTCTGCCATCTTGGCGCCTTTGGAGGCCTGCTGGGAACAGGACTTCTAAAAAAAAAAAAAAAAAAAACACAAAAACAATTATGTCTGGAAGGCTGTAGTGCAAGGCCATTTTTGCTGACTACAAGCGAGGCCTCCAGAACCAAAGAGAGCACAGGCTCTTCTTAAAATTGAAGGTGTTTATGCCCGAGATGAAAATGAGTTCTACTTATGCAAGAGGTGTGCTTATGTGTACAAAGCAAAAAACAATACAGTGACTCCTGGAGGCAAACCAAACAAAACCAGAGTGATCTGGGGAAAAGTAACATGGGCCCATGGAAACAGTGGCATGGTTCGTGCCAAATTACGAAGCAACCTTCCTGCAAAGGCTATTGGACACAGAATCCGTGTGATGCTATACCCATCCCGGATTTAAACTAATGGAAAGTAAATAAATAAAAGTAGATTTTTGTGCTCTTTAAAGAAAAAAATCCAAAACATATTGTGTAAAGGTATGAAGTTGAATGAATTCTTGTTATTTTATTAATTACCATACATACTGTATCTGATAAGTTATTAATAAAAATAAAAAATAAATTCTCTCAAGTTATTATGCCATAAAATTATGATATATGTAAACCAAGAATTGAGAGAATATTGAATACTTTAAGAGCATTAATGAACGAAAAGGGTAAAAAGGGAAGACCATTGTACATCAAGGAAATGTAAAACTAATAATTCATAGCAAATCTAAATATCATCTTAAGGAAAATAATATTTAAAGTTTTTCTTTTTACAAAACTAAGAGGCAAATGCTCCTACAAACTTTATTAACAATGCATAACGATGAGTAGAGTAAAACTCACTATACTTATCTTTTGGACTTATAGTTATTTGTCATTCAGGTAGATAACTTTATATACATATTTATATGAAAAATTGGATATTTACTGTGATCTAACTTATAATAGCATTTTGTTTAAGGGAACTAGAGTCATATCATTTCATGATAGACTAATGTTAAAAACAACTTACATGAAAGTTACTTTGCACATGAGACAAAAGTCCTAATAAAAACATTTATGTTTGCAATTTCAAAATGGAATTTTTTAGAAACACCTTTGAAATAATATCTGTAATCAAAAAATCTAAAGTTGATTCACTAGGCTAATGGAAACTATAATTTTATGTAAAAATTAAAAACTGATCTATTGTAAACATGAACAACTGGAGAGTTGACTCAGCTCTTAAGAACGGGCATTGCTCTACAGAACACCCAAAGTTTTAGCAAAATCCACCTCTGAAGACCCAACTCACAGTATTAAGGGTATCTGTCTGACATCTGTGGAGAACTCAGGTACAGAAGGCCCCTACAACATACACATACTGATACAGATAATTAAAAATATTACCATCAAAATAGAAAATTAGGGAACTAAAAACAAGTTAGAAGATTTAACTAAAATTCATAAGAATCCAAAAGAGAACCCATGTAGCCAATATAGTTCTGAACAAAATGAATAACGTGTACTTTATATCACCTCATTTCTAAATGGATAATGAAAATACAGTGAATAATACTGTGTAATAATATTCAGCTATAAACAATAACCAATCTTTAAACTTGCTAGTAAATGAATAAAACAAGGAAAATTGTTATTGATTTAATGGAAAATTAGAAAGATTAATATGTGTTCCCTTTAATCTGAAATTCCTGGTTTTGTGTCATCAGAGGTGACTACATACCCAAGATTACCTGCAGAAGAAAGAGAGAGCAAAAAGAATGGTTGTGGGTATGGGAAGCACAGTACAGAAGGCAATGCCATGGCATACATTATATAATTGTGGAACTAAATAACCTGGGGAATTTAATTGAGGATGGAGGAGAAACATACAGAAGAAGTCAGTAAAATAGGGATATCTGAAAAATTCACAATCATATTATTAACTAATCTACCTTAAAAATAACACTCATAAGTACACATATATACATATGTATGTACACACACATCCACATATAACATCTGGGCTAGTTAAGCTCCTTCTAAGAACCACATATCATTGAAAAAGACCCAATTAGATGCATAAGAACACTCTTTTGGAATCATTTTCCAAGGTTATCTAAAAGACTCTTTTAACATATGAAATATTTTTATTGTTTTGGTTGACCCTTAAGAAGGAAGGGAAGCACCTATTCTCAAGGTCCCCATGCATTTCAGGCCCAAGACCCAGAAACCCTGGATCTGGAAGGACCTAATAGCCACCTCCCTGATGACTAGTTTTAATGGTACCAGAAGTAAATTTTCAGGTTACAAAATTAAAGCAATAGCTAGTATTCCTACTGATCTCTAGTACCTATAAACCACAAATGCCACCAGCATGGCCCTATGCCCTAAGGTACAGTAGAGGTTTGTGTACATTGATCATAATTAAGAGCTCTATAATTGGAATTAAGACCTAATCAACAAGAATAAAATTATGCCTCGTACTAAATCTAGCCAGATACCAGGACTAGTGAAGTGATAAATATTGATGTAATATTGAATACCACAACTTTAGTGAACCAGCATAATTCTCTAATTATGTTTTAAACATTCCTACTTGTTCCCACAGATAAATGTTCTCACTCCTCTTCAAGGAAACATCTCTGTACACATGATAGAGAGTATTGCAGAAAATCATAACTGAGCAAAATGCAGAGTTGTGGAGCACAATCCCAACTATTTCATGATCAGCACATCCCATGTACCCAAGACTTAGAGAACATTGTGGAAGATGAGGAAAAAAATTTTTAAGGTCCAGAGGAACAGGTAAGTTCTGTGAGATCTAATCTTCTAAAAATGTCTGAGATATGCCCGTGAAGTCTCATCAACACCTTGAAATATAATCATACTAAGGACAAGACAGGCTGATGTGAAAGAAGAAACGTTCAAGAGAACTGAACCCCTAACAATGCCCTACAAGCATTGACAGAATGCTGAGAGCAGGAGAAATACGCATCCTTAGAGAAAATAGTACCAATTTGTTATCTAGTATCAGATATTCAGCTTTGACCACATATATTTAAAAGTCAATACTAAAATTTAAATATTTTATTGTAATTGCATAACATAATATTTTTAACCTAAATGAATATTTCATCTTATTTTTCTCACAAAGAGTGAATGGTAATATTCAGTGTAGAATTTAAAGTGTTTGCTCAAAATCTAATCCTCATGATAGACTTAAGAGAAAAATGTCATGTACTTCCTGTTATTTTTTAACTTTTGCTGTAAGCACATTTACTTAAAGAGCCTATATTTCTAGTATGCTGTATGTTTCTGCATTACAGAAATCTGACGTTGTACAAGGTAGATTTCCATTGGAATTGAATGCCTCATAAGCCCCAAGACACCTGAACCCACAATCAAACAGAACTGCATGAATGAATCAAGTAAATTTTAGAGAGTTAGTATGATTAAAATGAATTGTCAACGACAAAGGCCACAGACTTTTCCATGGTTGCTGGTACATTTTATAAAACAATGAAAAATTTTAGTCTGTATAAGTTGCCTTTCTCATCGACTAGTAACACACACACACACACACACACACACACAAACACACAAACACACACACACACACACTAGTTTAAGTATCAATTTTAAACACTTAATTACTGGTAAGAATATTGTGATATTTTGGATATAATCTCACTTTGTATTACATGTGTGTGTTTTACATCTCTATATACTTTATCAATGTGTATTATTGTGTTTTCCTCTTAATCTATAACCTCTTTAATAAACAAGTTGAAATAAAGTGAAAATCCTGTGACGACTCCCCTCACCCATGATATTGTTCTGAGACTAGCTGGAAAGCTGCTGAGTGTGCACAGCTTTTAACTTCTATCTTTAGATAAAAATTCTTAAAAAGCTATACATAAGAATGGCTCAGACTGTGCTAAATTCTGAAGCATATGGAGAAACAGCAGTCCCATCTATGCAAATGATTTTTCCTATTAAGTGTTTTAATTTAATTAAGTACAGTGTTCTGGGTTACATGGATAATTTGACAAATCTCCAACAGAAAGTTACTAAGAATAACATAAATATACTTTATTAAGTGCTTGCTGATGGACATAAGTCCATCCGCCGAGTGACGTGGTATGAAAACTCCCATTGATTCTATGTGAAAGGAGCACACAAGTGATTTCTCCAGAGGAACAACCTGTACGTAAGACATAAGAAGCAGAGAGAGGGAAACAGAAGATTCAAGGTGACTGTGAAATGCAGCCCAATTTTAGACAACGTACAGACAATGATATTCATGTAGAAACAAAGAGTCAACACATAAACATCTGGAGTAGAAATATACAGAATATTTAGAAGGATTTGACTGCATTTGGAAACACTGAATATTAGCTTTGGAAAAGCATAACACACCCAAGAAAATTCTAAGTATAGACACTGAGTTTGAATTTATTGACTTCATTATGCACAAAGAAAATCCACAAGGAAGTTAGTTTGTACTTGACCATGGCACTTCCTCTGAATCTGTTAGTTTTACTAAGCACTAAACTGTTCATATAAATTCATATCAACCAAGCATCCCACTTGTACTTCAGAAAGAGGATTTAAATTCCAAATTGGAAGGCAGGAACCATATATGCATAGGATTTAGGAGCAAATGTCAGCATTGAATAAACCAATATTCATTCAAAGACGACTCCCGAAATATAAACAAAAACAGAGAATATGTACAGCTTCTTGTCTGACACACTGATTTTGATAGGAGAATTCTATTGCTCCATAGAATTCTCATACTCTTGCTCTGTAACTCTGCCCCAAGTGTTCAACCTATTGTGTTATCCTCATCTTTATAATTTATATAATGTACATGCCTTTGCTTTAGGCTTATATAACAGAATATCTAAGAAAATATTTTCTAAAGATTACAGATTCAACTTGGAGAAATATAAGACTATGAGGCTGAAACTTGTGGGGGTCACATTTTGTAAGAAGATTGCCAATATGACGTCTCATGGTAGGAGCTAGAAGAAGAAAGAAAAAAGAAATGGAATAAAGCATTAACTTTACCTGAAATAATTAATTGTACTTTTTAGTCTTGTATTTTATTGAAGATAAAAATTTCCATATAATATATATCGATTACAGCTTCCACCTCTTCCTCCCAGTTCTTGCCCACCTCCATCTTAACTTAATCCACACCCTTTAGGTCTTTTAAGAAAAAAAATTGGAACTAAGGAATAATTATAAGAAAGAGTAAATAAGATATGCTAGTAAAATAATTTATATAACATTATTGTTTCTCTTCTGGCAAGGATATTGCTTAACATATTAAGATCTCTCTCTCTCTCCTCTGTTCTCCCTCCAGGTTTTATTTCCCTCCTGATCCACTCCCTCCCACAAGTTCCATATCCCATACATCCTCCCTGCCCCCCCGCCCCCCCGTGTCTCCACAAGGATTTCCCCACCCCACTCATCCCACAAGCCCCACCCACCCCACCAGACCTTTAAAATTCCTGGGGTCTCCAGTCTCTTAAGCATTAAGTGAATGTTCTCTGACTGAACCAGACCAAGGAGTCCTCTGCTGTATATGTGTTGGGGGCCTCATCTCAGCTGGTGTATGCTGTCTGATTGGTGAACCAGTGTCTGAGAGATCTCAGGTGTCCAGATTGATTGAGACTGCTGGTCATACTACAGGGTCACCCTCCTCCTAGCCTTCCAACAGCTTTTCCATAATTCAGCTACAGAGGTCAGCAGCTTTTGTCCATTGGTTAGGTGTAAGCATGTGCATCTGATTATTTCAGCTGCTTGTTGGGTCTTTCAGAGGGCAGTAATGATAGGTCCCTTTTTGTGAACGCCCCATAGCCTCAGTAATTGTGTCAGGTAATGGGGTCTCCCCTTGAGCTGGATCCCACTTTGAGACTATTGCTGGACCTTCTTTTCCTCAGGGTCTTTTTTCATTTCCATCCCTGCAGTTCTTTCAGACAGGAACAATTATGGGTCAGAGCTTTGGCTGTGGGATAGCAACGCCATCCCTCACTTGATGTCCTGTCTTTCTGCTGGAGGTGGGTTCAATAAGTTCCTTTTCCCCACTGTAGGGCCTTTGATCTGGGGTCCCCCTTTGAGTCCTGAGAGTCTCTCACTTCCCAGGTCTCCGTACATTCTAGAGGTTCCTCCCAACCTCCTTTCTTCTGAGGTTGCCAGTTTCCATTCTTTCTGCTGGCCCTCGGGGGCTTTAGTCCTTTCCCCCAACCCAATACCAGATCATGTTCCCCTCTCCCACCACCCCATCCTTTTTCCCTCCCCTGTCCCTCCCTCCCTCCCTGCTTGGGGTTGCTTTCTTTCTGACCCAGGTGCTACTAGATGAAGGTCTCATTAGCTAAAATTATTTCATTAGTGGCTAATTTTCTAATTCGTAGAAATTAAAAATACTACATTTTGCAAAATATTAAAATGTCATATATGATTCTTGAACTGATAGATTCTCTTCACAAGTGAGAAATGAATTAAGACATTGTTAGATTGAAGTAATCTGTGTTAGTCTTTTAGAATTAGACTTGTCATAAAATGGTAAAGGTGATCATTTCTTGATTAAAAGCTACACAGGGTTGGGGAAAGTGGTAGAGCTAGGAAGCGCAAGGCCCTGGGTCATCCCCATCCGAAAAAAAGAAAAAAAAAAAAAAAAAAAGCTACACAGAAATAGCTCAAGTCACATTAAAAAAAATAAAATAAAACAACAACATAGTGGAAATAATCCAAAAGCGTGACACAAAATTTAGTGATGTTTTACTTTATATTTACAAATTTTAAATTAAAGAATAAGAGTTTATGAATTTGAGGGAGACTAGAAAGATACAGCAGAGTTTGCAAGGGGAGAGAAGAGTGTCTATTATGTGAATACAGTATGCATGCAGGCACTTCTAATCTAAAATGGAAAAGGAGAAAATCAGTATTTAGAAAATAAAATTAATTGTAATTGTGTCCATATCACATCCAGAAAAACAATATGTAAGTAGTATACATATGACAAAGGAAATGAATTAAAGTAAGCTCCATAAAATGGCTGTCACCAAAGTGACTCCAAAAAAAAAAATTCACACTATTGATACTAATTTTCTTGTTTTTCAGAGGTTTCAGGTAAGTACCTACTGCTGAACATACTTCTTCACATTTTAGACACTATGCTCTATCTAACCAGAAATCAATAGAAAAGAGCTACTTCATAATAGATAAAATGTATATAGTTGTTTAGTTACTGATAATAGATATTTATCTAATACAGTACCTCTAGACCTTAGTTTGTTCTTTCATTCCTCCCAGGTCTGCCTGCCTCCACCTCCACAATCCCCATTATCTACTCTCTCTCCATTTCCCTTCAGGAAACAAAACAATCCTTCAAGAGACAACAACCAAATACAACAACGCTCTCTGGTTCATTCTGTTAAATTTTTCTCTGATTCATCCTTTTGTCTGCCTGTCAATTAGATATCACTTTCAAATATGTCTATTTCCTTCTACAAACTAATCTGACCTATATTGTGAGATATTTAAGACTATATACTAAGGGCATGTTTTATTTCAGCCAGATTAAATAAAAAAATATAAACCTAATATTTTACTCAATTTTATAAAATGAAATTTTATTGCACACCTACAACATTCCTTTTGTTCCCGTTCAGGAAGAACGACACCATACAAAGGACTTTTTATTTCAAGACAATAAAGCTAGAAGTCAATATATAAATCACATATTTGTGGATATTAGACCAGAAATTCTTAAACAACTATAAAGACCAAAGTCCCCAAATGAAAACAGGGATGATTTACAAGCACATGTATAAAGGAAAAATTAACAAGGATTCAGTAAAATCTGTGTTCTATTAAAATTATTGTTCTAGCAAATGTTTATAGTAAGCTTACATTACAATGTACCTTAAATTTACTTTGAAGAACTAGAAGAAGATCAAAATGTAAGATAAGCTGTAAAAGCAAAAACTAATTACTGGACATTGGGGGAGTTATTATGGCATTTGGGAGTCTGGAGACAGTGAATGATGTCTTTAAGGCCAAATTGGACTTAATAGAAAGGAGTAGCCAACCTGATCTATATTGTAAGACTCTGTCTCAGCTCCCTAAGGACAAATTTAAATTAAGTAGGTAAATAAATAAATAAATAAATAAATAAATAAGATTTTGAATAGAGATAATGAAATGAAAGTTACTGTATATCTAGTAACCTTTTAGTCTAATTTTTTACATTTTAATTTATAATTACATTATTTTTCTATACATTTTTCTTCTTTCTGTCCCTTCTATTCATCCTTCATACCTTCTTTTCTATGTAATGGATTTGTTTTTATTTGTTATAAATAAATAAATATATATATATATATATTCAAATATATTATAAGTGTATGTGCATAAATAAATGCATATATACGTACGTACATACATGCATATATAGATACTTACATTCATACAACCTTGTATGCTGGGCTGCCACTGGGGTTCACAAAACACTACCTGAGCACAACCAGCAAGTCAATGGGGGAGGTAGAACACAGTCCTTAATGAGGTTCCTGAGTCTGTGTTTTCTCCTGTGGGGAGAAAAAAGGATATGGGATGACTGCTTTGGTTCCCAGTCTTCTGCATGTACCCAGACACAGCTGGGGTACTACTGAGAGTTGGGAATTCAATTCACCCATCCAGGCTTCCCCTCAGGGACAGGCAGGAAATGCAAGAATGAACTTGGGACAATATTTCCACCTCTCATATGTGATATATCCGGAGACTCAGACATAGGAGCTAAGCCATAGATGTGTCTACTGAGTCTGGACATCCCCAACTTCTGTTGTACTCTGTAATTTGATTAAGTGTGGTTTTCTGTGATGGTATTTATTTTAAAGAGCTTCTTCTTCTTCTTCTTCTTCTTCTTCTTCTTCTTCTTCTTCTTCTTCTTCTTCTTCTTCTTCTTCTTCTTCTTCTTCTTCTTCTTCTTCTTTTTCTTCTTCTTCTTCTTCTTCTTCTTCTTCTTCTTCTTCTTCTTCTTCTTCTTCCTTCTTCTTCCTCCTCCTCCTCTTCTCTTCTTTCTCTTTTTCTTTCTTTCTTTCTTTCTTTCTTTTTTGTTTGCTTGTTATTATTTTTTATTTACTTACTGTACATTCCATTCACTGCTCCCTCTTTGTCACCCCTCCCACAATCCTGCCCCCAACCCCCCTACCCTTCTCCTCTGATCAGATAAAGGCTCCAATGGATATTTTCCCCCTCCCTGGTACTTTAAGTGTCAGCTAGGCTAAGCACTTACCCTCCTATTGATGCCTGACAAGGCAACCCAGCTAATAATAGAACATATCCCACGTACAGGAAACAGCTTTTGGGCTAGCTCCCGTTCCTTTAGTTCAGCACCTAAATGAAGGTCAAGTTGTACATCTCCTATATAGGAGCACAGATGCCTCGGTCCAGCCCATGTAAGTTCTTTGTTTTGTGGTTCATAATCTGAGAGCCCAAAGAGTCCAGGTTATTTGACTCTTCACGTGGAGTGCCTATTTCCTTCGAGGGAAGCAGTCATTTTTCTTATTTTTCCATGAGTCTCCAAGCTGTTGGCTGTGGGTGTTTGAATCTGTCTGAGTCAGCTGCTGGGTGGAGCCTCTCAGAAGACAACATGCTCCTGTCTACAAGCATAACAGTGTAACATTAGGGATTGGTGCTTGCTTTTGAGTTGGGTCTCAAGTTGGGCCCCTTATTGGTTGACCATTTCCTCATTCTTTGCTCCGTGACCTGCTCATGAATATCTTGTAGACAGGATGAATTGAGTTTGAAAGTTTAATGGTGGCTCTTTTACTCCACTGGGGTTCCTGAGATAGGCTCCTCAGGTTTCATAACCCCAATGTAGGAAGTCACAGCTAAGCTCAATCTCTTTGATTCTTTGGTGCCTCCCTTATCCCAAGACTCTGTCTCATCTGGAGATACCGTCCCACCTCCTCATTCCTGTCAGTTGCAGATTTCCATTCATTTTCATGTCTTTGTTTTTAATAACTGAATAGTATTCCATTGTGTATATGTACCACATTTTCTTTATTAATTCTTCAGTTGAGGGACATAAAGGTTGTTCTTTTACAGTTTCTGGCTTTTATGAATAAAGCTGGGACAAAGTCCTTAGTTAACAGGGAAATTCAAATCAAAAGAACTCTGAGATTCCATCTCACGCCTGTAAGAATGACTAAGACCAAAAACTTAAGTGACAGCACATGTGGGTGATGATGTGGGTCAAAGGGAACACTTCTTCCCTGCAGAGGGAGTGAAAATTGGTATGACCCCTTTGCAAATAAATTTGGCATTTTCTCAGAAAACTGGAAATAGTTTGACTTCAAGACATAGCTGTACCACTCCTGGGCATATATCCAAAGATGCTTCAACATTCCAAAAAGACACTGGGTCAACTGTGTTCATAGCAGCTTTTTTCTCTTGATAATGTTTGTATTAGTATTTTTTAATAATAATTTTATTTTTCTTGGATATTTTATGTATTTACATTTCAAATATTATCACTTTTTCCCCTCTCTCACACCATCTCCCCCCTCCACCTGCTTCTTTGAAGATGTTCCTATTCCCACCCACCCACTCCAACCTCAACACCCTGGGATTACCCTACATTGGGGAAACAAACCTTCACAGGACCAAGGGCTTCTCCTCCAACTGATGCTGCACAATGCCATCCTCTGCCACATAAGTGGTTTAGTCCCTGGGAGTTCTGGGCAGGGGTGCGGGGGGGCAGGGGTCCTGGTTGGATGATATTTTTGTTCTTCCTATGCATTGCAAACCCCTTCACCTCTTTCAGGTTTTTCTCAAACTCCTCCACTGGGGTCCCTTTGTTCAGTCCCATGAGCTGCAAGCATCCTCATCTGTATCACTAGAGCTCTCGCAAAGTCTCTCAGGAGACACACATAGCTGGCTGATGTAAGCAAGCGCTTCTTGGCATCAGCAATAGTGACTGAGTTTGGTGACTGCATATGGGATGGGTCCGCAGGTGGAGCAGTCTCTGGATGACCTTTTCTTCAGCCCCTGCTCCACTCTTTGTCCATGTATTTCTTCCTGTATTTTGTTCTCCCTTCTAAGAAGGAAATGAAGCATCCACATATTGATCTTCCTTCTTCTTGGGCTTCATATGGTCTGTGATTTTTTTCTTAGTTATTCTAAGCTTTGGGCTAATATCCACTTATCAGTGAATGCATACCATCTGTGTTATTTTGTGACTGAATTACTTCACTCAGGATGATATTTTCTTGTTCCATACATTTGCCTAAGAATTTCTTGTAGTCACTGTTTTTAATAGCTGAGTAGTACTCCACTGTGTAAATGTATCACATTTTCTGTATCTATTTCTTTGTTGAGGGACATCTGGGTTCTTTCCAGCTTCTGGCTATTATAAATAAGGCTTCTATGAACATAGTGGAATATGTGTCTTTGTTATGTGACAAAGCATCTTTTGGGTGTATGCCCAGGAATGGTATAGATGGGTCCTCGGATAGTACTATGACCAATTTTCTGAGGAACTGCCAAACTGATTTCTAAAATGGTTGTACCAGTTTGTACTCCCACCAACAAAGTGTTCCTCTTTCTCCACATCCTCACCAGCAAATTCTGTCACCTAAGTTTTTGATCTTAGCCATTAGGGAATGAGAGATTCATTGATCTATATGTAGATAGAAGAATAATGACAGAAACAAGGAAAGTGTAAGATCATTGTGATTGGTAGGGAGTAGGATAGCAGGATCTAAATTATATGAAGAAGGAATTATTTAAAAATAAGGAGTGGGTTTTAATTGGGAAGGAAAGTCACCACAGATAGAGGAGAATAGTAGAGAAATGAATAATAATAAGAATACTTATAAAAACTTAATGAAATATTATGTTTACTAAAAATGACATGTTTTATTCATTATTAAGATATTCTTTTAGCATTTATTTAATGCCTAGAATTCCAAGTTAATTCATCTATGAACTGTGTTGAGTACAAGCTAAAATAATTTTAATAGATAGTTCAAGTGATGTCTACAAATACTTCTGATATGCACTTATTTTTCATTTTGATTTTAAAGGACTGGCAAAAAAGATCCTGAATAATTTACAAACCAATGCCTGCTCTCTTTTACTTTTTTTATTGGGGTAATTAAGTTGAGTAGATACCATTCCTTGATGAGATATTTATTTTAGAGAAATATTTAGGTCACTCCCCATGTCTAACTGATCAAATGTGTAATATTTTCTCAACAGTAGAATCATTAGGTAAGGGCATAAAAATAAGAAGTAAGAATCTTGGAGAAGTGTAATTATTTTTATAGAAATTTAATTATATTCAATAAATAAATGTACCTACTTAACTTAGATAAAATGCAGTTGCTAAATGAAAAAGAATATGAGTTAATTATTTAATTTAAAACTACTGTCAGATATTTTAGATAAGGTTTTACATTAAAATGTGCATCAGCATGGAATTCATTTCAAATCAAAATAGATTCTAATTCTCAATAATTGTCCAGCCACAACCTTCCAAATTCTATAATTACAGGGAGGGGTGAGTATATCCAGCTTTGAATAAGCCTATCATAATCAGTAGACAACAACTTCAAAACAAAGAATAAAACTTTGTCTTGTTTTTGGGTGCAGCTATTGTTACAATATCTTATGTCTTGTGACCAGTTCACTTTTTTTTGTAAAGATTCTAAAGACCTATAAATTTGGATAAATGCATCTTAAAGTTTTAACCAACATAAATAAGTCAAAAGTACACTCTAGAAAATAGTTACAGCTACAATCTAACTACATAACACCAAAATTTTTCTTGAACTTCCCAGCTTTCAGAAATGTGAGAAACAATTTTATTTTGTTTATGAGTCTTCAAGTTTGTGGCAATTTTGTTATAAAATGAATAAATTCTGGAAGATCTTTAACAAATCAGTGTATATAATCTGTATCTGTCTGGGATGCTGTCATTTCAAAGAAAGTTTGCTATCAGCTCTATGGGAACTGTTTAAAAACACAATTTTTTCTTGAAATCTGAATGAATGTTTCTATAATGAGGAAACAGGTGTGAGGGAAACACATCCCAGCTATCAAACATTAGCTTGCCTTTTTTGAAAAATAATGTTGCAATATGGGAAGGAAGAGATGAATGTTTTAGATATAGCTGGAAAAAGAAACAAACCTGCTACCATACAATGAGAGTGGAATGAATTGTGGATGGAATCTTATGAAATTCAAGGAAGAGCTTTATTTAAACTCCTACTCATTAAAAGTATCAATAATTATCACAGTTGTTTTTTTTTTTCTTAGAAAATCTGGGGACATAAAATCCTGACTTACTAATATCTAGTGATAATTTTTAGGGGAAGTAATATTTCCTATGTGCAGGAGTAGTGAAGGCATGGTGATTTCAAAGTTGCTAATCAAGAACTAGAAAGTATCATCCTGAGTGAGGTAACTCAGACTCAAAAGGACATGCACGTTATATACTCACTAATAAGTTGATATTAGCCAAAAATGTAAGAACACCCAGGATGCAATCCAGAGTACTCAAGAAGATAAACTGAAAGGCCTAAGTGAGGATATTTCAATCCCACTTGGGAGGGAGAAGAAAGCAATCATAGGGTGGCAGGGGTTTGGAGCAGAGAGAGAGGAAGGAATCTTGGTGGGAGAGGGGAGGGTCAAAGGGGAACATGATCAAGTATCATGGGGGGAGACAGAAGCAAAAACCCGAGGGCCAGCAGAATGAATGGAAATATGCAACCTCAGGAGGTGGGAGGTGGTGGGATCCTCTAGAATGTACTAGAGACCTGGGAGGTGAGAGATGGGACTGAAAGGGCAGGACCTTAGATGAAATGTCCTACAGTATGAAGAGGGATCTTGAGTTTTTCAGTAGAAAGACAAGGCATCAAGTGAAGGGATGGGATTGTCATACCACAGTAAAAAATTCTGACCTAGAATTGTTCCTGTCTGAAGGAACTACAGAAACAAAAATGGAGGAGGGACTGAGGGAAACGTGGTCTAGAGACAGGTCCAATTTGCAATTTGGGATCCATCTCAAGGGGAGGCTCCAAGGCCAGACATTATTACTGTTGCTATGATGTGCTTACACACAGAGGCCTAATATGTCTGTCCTCCAAGAGGCCCAACAAGCATCTAAGACAGATGTAGATAATTACACTCAACCACGGGACTAAAGTCCAGGGACCCCTCTGGTTGAATTAGGGAAAGGCTGAAAGAAATTGAAGAGGAAGTCGACTCCATAGGAAGACCATCAGTCTCAACTAACATAGATCCCTGAAATTTTTCAGGCACAGAACTCCAACCAGGCAGCATACACTAGCTTCTATTAGGCCCCTGACGTACAAACAGCTGAGGACTGCCTGGTCTGGTCTCAGTGAGAGAAGACAGATTTAATCCTCAGGAGACTTGGGCCCCATGCACTGGGGAGGGCTGGTGGTGTGTGTGTGTGTGTGTGTGTGTGTGTGTGTGTGTGTGTGTGTGTGTGTGTGTGTGTGTGTGTGTCTGTGTGTCTGTGTGTCTGTGTGTGTGTGTGTGTGTGTGTGTGCATCCTCTTGAAGACAGGGAAGGAAGAAGAGGATGAGGATGGACCAGGAGGGGGATAATGACTATACTGTAATAAAAATATTAAAAATAAACACTTCTAAAAATAAAAATGATGAAATAAAGATTTTTAAAGTAATTTTAAAATTTCTGTTTATTGGCTTAACTTCATGTTAACACTATGTGTCATGATCAAATTATAAAGATTAACTGTTTGGGTTTCCGTTTTAGAGGTCTCAGTCTGTCATAGATATCTCTACTGTGTAAGTTTCCGTGAGGTCTCAAAAGGACAGCACAAAATGGCAAGCCCATGTGGGATGACCCACAGTTACATCATCATAACTAGGAGCCAATGAAATGCAGAGGAAGAACATAGAATTTCAGCATTCAGTGTCATGTTCCCAGTGACTGGGGGACTATCTGGAAGCCCAGTCTTTTAAAGGTACTACCCTCTGCCACACTGATGTCAGAGGCTTCAAATACAGCTTTTCTGCTTGGGCCTTTCAGAGACACTTCACAAAACATTGCAATCTTTATATGTTCACAGGTCATGAATCACCACTATTAGGATTCACATGTTATGATAATTATCAATAAATTTTATGTTTACAATCATGTATAACATTTTCAAAGCTATCTGACTTAGTTCTCAAAAATGTAATTAATGATTTAAGAATGTTGCAAGGTGAAAATGTCATAGTGATGTAGAAATACTTTTATAGAATTCTTCAGAAAATAAATATTATCTTGAAATAAATTTTCTCAAGTTTAATTTTCATATATAGTGATTAGTAAGTACTTTTTCATGATGTGTTGTGTATTTTTCTCAATTTCCATCTGCTTACTGAAGCATTCTTAATGCCTTTATACTTAACTATTTTTGGTATTAAGCTTATATTGTATATGGAAGCATTTATCTATTTTGCATTTGATGAAGACATTGTGGAATGTAATAGTTTTGACGAAGAACTAAATGGAAGTACTGAAATGTATGCTACCAGATGTCCAAAAGTAATATCACTGTGTTTCATAAATGTAAATTCATTTTTCTACTGTAAGAATAATTGCTTCAAAACATAGAGCAGCTTTAAATCATAGAATGTGCTCTCAGGTTAATGAGACAGCAGAATGTTGAGAGTTCAGGGAAAGCCTGGGCTACATAGTTAGTGTTGGACCTTTGACTATTGAGGCACTATTCAAGAGTTATGTTGCCTATTATTAAATGAAATTAAAGAAATGAAGGAACAGCTTCAGTTAGTAGTTTATAATATATATATGTGTGTGTGTGTGTGTGTGTGTGTGTGTGTGTGTGTGTGTGTGTGTGTGTGCGCGCGCGCTGTGCGTGCGTGTGTGTGCACGCGCGCTTGTGTGCGTGCGTCCATGTGTGTGAATGTGTGTGTGCTTATGCATGTGTGTGACTGTGTGTGTGAGTGTGTGTGTGTGTGAGTGTGTGTGTAATTTTACTCTCATGTTGTTCTCAAAGACATGTCAGTAAAAATAACTTGATGTCCAGACTTAAATGAAGATAGAAGATAAAGCAACATGTTTTTCCACAAGAAACAGAGCAAACAAACACAATCTTTAGTTGAGAAATCTAAAAATAAGGCAGTTAGTTTGTGGGAATGGGGACATACTCCTCTGTA
Source organism: Rattus rattus (assembly GCF_011064425.1). Taxonomy (NCBI): domain Eukaryota; kingdom Metazoa; phylum Chordata; class Mammalia; order Rodentia; family Muridae; genus Rattus; species Rattus rattus. Next base: position 73,179,955 of record NC_046157.1, read on the forward strand.
AAAATTTAACATATTACTTCTATTGAGCTCAAGGCATTTAAAATCATTCCTTAGATAAATTAATTTGCTGGCAACAATAACTCCTATGGAACAATATGAGTATATCTACTTAAAACATTTTAATGCTTAATTTCAAATTTATTTAAATCAGAGATTGAGGAAATATGGATAATGTTTTAAATGCACTGAATTTTCAATGATTTATGAAAATCGTGATGTATTTGCCAAATATTTGCTGTTTTGTGGAAAAATGTTGATTAGTTAGATGATACATGAATATCAATGAACAAAAGACATTACAGCTATTGAATATGTATATTTCTAATTATTTAGGTATTTTTGTTATATTTATTTGATATAAAATACTGAGGATTATCTCATGATATAAAAATGTTTCTTTGTAACTTACGTTGGTATATTAATTTATTGGGGCCCATTAAAGACATTTAGGATTATTTAACATTTCAGTTATTCAACATCACATTTAATAATTGTGGTTCTGTGGCATTACTTAGTGAAATTGAGAACTATACAGTGTGCATGTATGGTAGAGGAAAATAGCTTCCGAAGGTAAAATTCATCCATGAAATAAGACTCATTTGGTGATTATCAAAAATATTGTGATAGCTCTGGTAATGACAGTCATGAGAATATTGATGTTTTAATTACTGAGCCAAAACCAACAAGATGGCTCACTAGGTAGAAACACCTTCTGCAGAAGCCTGCTAATCTAAGTTCAATTCCTCGCACCCATGATGGGGGAAATAAACAAACAGATAAACAAAGAAAAAACCTAATTTCTACAAGCAGTCCTCTGATTTTCACACATATACAGGCAGACACATGTCCCCACAATAAAAACTAAGTATTTTAAAACTAGTGAATAAGTATAATATTGAAAGACTGCAAAATGAGCATGCAGTGTCAATTTATGTGTTAAATCTTAATCTATTCATAAAAAGCTGACTATAAGATAAAAAACTGTGTTTTAAAAAACCTATGTTTGACAAAAAAAATACAAAAGACTTCTCAGATTTTAGTTCCACAGTATAAAATAGAAAACCTTATTTCAATATTTCCAAAGATTTGAAACATTTTATAATTGTTTTCTGTCATGTAGAAAAAAAAACCCCAAAAGACCGTAAATAAAATCATTTATAAGCAAAACAGGCATTGGATTTTATAAAATGTTATTTAGTGAGATGCTAAAATTTGAGTGTGATGAGTTTTACTTAAAACTGTAGCATGGTAGACAAGCTATTGAATTTTACATGAGTCAGAGAATATTTTTGGTCTCCTGAGCCATACCTGTGCATATAGTTAAGTGTTGCAGGTAATTACTTCCAGGTGCTTGACTATAGGAATTCATTGCAATGCAATGAAATCAGGAGAAAAAAAAAACTCATCAGTGGAAATGAACACATAGGCATGTCACAGAGACACGTATACTTAAAAGGCATCAGGATCATAATTTGTGGATTCGCGATGTTTATGTTCATTATGGAGACAATCTCCTCCTGGGTAATTAGGAAGATCTACATACAACTAGACATGTTTGATTTTATGCAAAGTTCAATAGGAAACTTTATATACCCAGTTTTAAATGTATAATATTTAATTCTTCAAGTAGCCTTATGGAAATTTTTATCATTTTATTTTCTACTTTTAAAGAATAATAAAATGCCTTGGCTTACATTATCATTCTTTTGTTTACAGAATCTGTTAACTAAATTGAGATTTTTAATTAGAAACTAAAATAATTTGTTGAAAAATGACTATTTTAATATTTTCTTTCAAAATCTTTATTAATGAAATGGCGTCAAATCACGTACAAAGCAAATCATGTTTAAATCTATTTCAAGAGTTTAGCTTCTGTGATGATAGCAGATCCATTGAAAACTTTAAATTAAGACTTTTAGGATGACCCTGTGGGACACACACACACACACACACACACACACACACACACACACACACACACACACGGCAAAGAAGCACTGATAATATTTACATAGATAATTCCTAATGTGATAAAACAGGGTTTCTTTAACGATATTTTGAAATTAAAATATTTTATCCAAATTGTATTAGAATATTAAAATTGTTGCTTTTTATTATAAAACAATTATATATGCCCATAGATTATCTTTATGGTAATTTTTGTTAAAATATGGTATTGAAAGATCCCTGAAGAGAGACCCTTACTCAAGTCTCGGGAAGTCGCGGACCCCAGACACAGTGAGATGATTTTGGATGTAATACGCAAAGGCGAGGTTTATTACAGAGATCTATTATGGAGATCTCCGGGCTGACACGTATCCCACACAGGAGATAGAGGTGTCGACCCCGAGTGGCTGGGAGAAGGGCTTTTTAAAGGAAGAAGTCACAAGCTCCAGGAGATGGGGGGATGTCAAAAGGAAATACCAAAAACGTCACAAGGGGAAACTCTCAAAGTCACAGGATTGTTCTTAAGACTCTAGGGTTTGAATGAGGGAAAAGGTCAAGCATTCTCCTGAGAACAGATCCTGATTGTCCTTTAGGGTAAATGTTTGTCAGAGTTGATGAGACATCTGCATCTGAAACACATCTGGTTAGGCTTGGCCTCCGGTTTCCTGGAATACTCTCTGTAGGACACAATGGCTGGAGGGCACAAAGGGGACTTGAACAAACATCACAGGGGCAGAACAAAACCCATTACTCATTTACTCAGTCCAGTGATAAGCGGGAGGGTCAGTGTCTCTGCATTTTTAACAATCTGTCTTCCTGAGTCAGATCCTGTTGCTGAGTTTTGAGCTAATTTAAAACTCTATCTTTCAGTATCTGCATGCAAGCCAACAGTATTTCATTCTTTGTCTATCAAATAGTTATATTATATTAAATAGTTATAGTATATTATCAATTTACATAGATGTCTACCCATTAAACAGATAGAATCTCAACAAATAATTTCATTTTTTAATTAAATATGAATAGAATTTAAATATTATTATGTATATATGCATGCATACTTTAATTCAGCTATTTTCAATAATACATTTTGACATATTTTAATTATAGCTTTTTTAGTGAAATCACTGCAAAATTTTTTTCAAAATATAATATAAATATGCTTATAGAAATACTCAAATTTAGATGCAGAAATTTCTATTTTAACTTATATACATTAATTAACATTAGAAAGTTTGAGGAGCAATTCCTTCTGTGAAATTTTAAAGGATTTGTTATGATTTTTCTATAATTCTACATTGAGCTATAATTGTCATGTTAATACAGTAGAAGACTAGGCAGAGGAGAATCAATAGGTCATAAAGATTCTTTTTGTGAAATGTAATAATGCCACTGCACTTGTTTTTATTTTGAAATTACATTTTTAAGTGACATAAATCAAAAAGACCCGTTCAGCAAGCTCCTCTCTGTTCTACATATCCTCAGTTCCCTGCATTGTATTGTAGTATGAAAAGCATATACCACACAGCACTATAATGTCTTTACAATTTTGTGAATCCATAAGGGAGCTTTTGAAATAAGACAGACTAGGTGTGGATTGATGTTGAGCTGTTTTTGAGTTTGGTAAATGACTGAAATTTTATAACTATCTATGGAAAATACTTAACATATCAACATTTACCATAGGTGCACAAAAATATGTTCTTGTCTATTTAGTAGACAAAGATTTTGGGAGATATATAGCCCTATAAAAAGCATTTTCTTTTTTTTTTGTACATATCTACATTGTACACAGGTGTATATATGTGTGTTCACCTATATTTGACTATACATTTGTAGTTATGTTTTTGAAAGCTGGAAGTTGATTTTTGGGAACATGCTTTAATAACTTCCCTTTATCTTTTGCATGGCAGTTTTTCAGTCAAGCATACCACTGTCCTTAGAGGCATTCTCCCTATGCAGTTTCCTTAGCAATGCCCTTTCGTCACCTACCAATTGTGGAATTACAGGTATATAGACTGGTCTAGCTGCATTTATGTAAGTTCTAGCTATGCCAACATTAGTCCTCTTGCTTACATTTTAAATTCTTCAATCAAGAGATCCCTTCTATTCGTGAAAGGGTTTTCTTTTTAAAATAAACAATTGGTATCTTTGAGAGACTTACTAATCTATAGGATATCCTAAGTTTAGTATTTTTTCTATTAAATATATTTATATACATTAAATATATACTATATATTTATGTATATGGAAAAATTAATGAAACAAATGTACAGCAACAACACAACAAAATTACTGACCATTTATTTATCTTGAAGGTAGCAGGCCAAAGATCAAAAATAAATGAGAGTGCATCTCTGAGCAGGATAAGAGCAACAAAGGGTCTGAGTTTCTGAGTATTAAAGGGGGGAGGATTATACTGTATGCACAACAATGCAATCTTGGAGGTAATGTCAGGAAAGATAATTTCTTTTTTGTTGAAAACTGTGCATAGTAGATGCACAGGGACAAGAAGTGACTTTAGTGTAGAAGTATAGAGAAAAATTTAAATTTAGTGAAAATAGTAAGTCCAACCACAATAGGGCTAGATATCACAATATTTAAAACTAAACCATACAAAGGTAAATATATAGTAACTTTGTCAACCACAAGAAGTTACTAACTTTTCACAAAAAAAAGAAAAAAAAAGAAATTGGGATTTCAATATTCACAATATGAAATTGAGTATTGTTTATCTGTTCCTAACTAGGCAAAATAAAAGAAATACAGACAAAGAAAATAAAAAATCTTTTCATGGTCAATAGAAGGCAATCAGCTAGTAAAATTCCACTCTATATTTTACATTTCTGCACTGACTAACGTGTTTGTCATACATGAAACCTTCTGGAAATGTGGTAGTATACTCACCCTCTGGAATCAAGAAAAAAAAATGTTCTCATCATCAAAACAGAATGGTGGAATATAGAGAGATATATGACTCATAAGGTCTCAGTGTCAAAATTAATCTCTATGGCACTTGTCAGGAAATGGAAAAAACATCAAATGGCAAAAATTCGTGAGCTAAAGACATCAATAAGTGTTGTATGTTCAATAAACATTTCAATTTTTTAAGAAAGTAAATAGTATAAAATATTCTTCTACTAATGTAATATACTTCACCCTACTTCCCAAATAACAACCAAATTTGCAGTATTCAATACTTTGAATATCAAATACCAGAATGTAAAACAAAATTATACATAAAGATTACAAATGCTGAAGTATGTCTTGAAGATTTTCCACTCACAAAATTAATAGGTTGAAACTCAATCTATTATCAAGAAGAACTGCATTATGGATGTATGTTTCAAATATAAGAAAAATGATTTTTTTAATAGTAAAATTTTTATTAAGAGATTTTTATGGACTTATGTTTATCCCTTTAAAAATTTTAGATTCATGCTTTCAGAGTATATGTAAGTCTTTCATTCAACTTCAGAACCATCTGATACATAAGAAATCTTTGCTATACCATACTGCATTTTGCACATTTGTTAGAAAATCTATATCTTTTGATGTTAATTTCAGAATGCACTAGTCAGTTTATGCAAAGTTCCTGCTAAATTTGAAAACTAATTATATTCCATCTAAGTCTCAGTTACAGAAGGTTGGAAGGCTTCAAGTAAAACAGTGACATGATCCTTTAAACAGATTGAGAAAAGATACTATAGAAAGTCTGCATGGCCTGTTGATGAAAATTATGAATTAAAAACATATTAGAATATAGTGGTTGGAATACCTTGGCCCAGGGAGTGGCACTGTTAGGAGGTGTGGCCTTGTTGAAGGAAGTGGGTCATTGTGGGAAAGGGCTTTCAGACCATCCCCTAGCTACCTGGACTATAGTTTCTCCTTGTCTTCGAATCAAGATGCAGAACTCTGAGCCCATTCTCCTGCCTTCATGCTGCCATTCTTCCTACTGTGACAATAATGAACTGAACTTCTGAAACTGTAGGCTAGCCACAATTAAATGCTTACCTATATAAGGTTTGCCTTTCTCATAGTGTTTTTTCACTGGAAACCAGTTACCAGGGACAGGGGTATTGCTGTGATAACCCTGAACCTGGTTTTATTTAAAAGAATGTAAATTTGGGGACTTTGAATTTGGAAAGGTGTGGAGTTCTTTAAGTAGAGCTTTATTGGACAGTCTGATAGTCATATGCAAGACCTTAGTTCTGAAGGGGATTTGAACTGTAGAAACCTGGCTCCGGATATTTAAGAGAATTTTAGTTTGTAGCCTAGAGACCGTTTTGTGATATTTTGGTGAATAATGTGGCTACTTCTGGTCCCCGTCTTAGCCTTTGGCTAAGGTTAAGATATTCAGATTAATTGAATTGACAAAGGGAGTATCAAAATAATCCAGCTTTGACTCTATGCCATGATTTATTCTCATGAAGAACATTTTTTATCAAGCATAGCAAGCATAAAAAGGAAAAATACAAAATCTTTGGTTTAAAGAATAAAGGAGCCCCAGGAATTTGGATGAAGCTGAATCTTCTATTCAAGGAGATAAACAGATTAAGGGAATGATTATCTCAGAACAAGATGACACCCAGCTAAGCTTATTGTTTTGCTTCTGCAGATGAATAAGGGATATTTATATGTAGGTGTTAATACTACTTAGTTACTGTTTTCATTTGGATTTTTAATCTGAAATGAACTCACATCCAGAAATGGTGGGCACACCTGTGATCCAGATTGTGAGGCTGGAAGACATGGTCTTTTGATCCAAATCTTCATGCATAGTAGCCATGAAAAGTTTAGGCCCCAAAATATGGTAGACTATGTATAATCCGAGCATTAGAAAACAGAGCCATCCAGATCTCAGAGCTCAAGGTTTGTCTACAGAGATTGTTCCACAACAGACAAAGTTAGGTAATAAAGGAGTTGGAAAACAGAAAAAATGCTGGTGATAATTTAATAGACCAAAGGTACAAATTCCAGGCCCAGCAATCAGCAATACTTGTCAGCTTCTGCCATGTGGCTCTGACATTTTAGTTAAGAATAGAAGACGTTACTGGCACAGTTGATGCTGGATAGCTGGAGCTAAGTAATTAGTGGTGATTGAGAAAAAAACAGCAACATGGAGGTGAAATCTTCTGGGAAGTGTTTTCTAAGAGGACAAAGAAGCAGTGCTCCAGAGATAACCAAGGTTGTATTCATGCTGCAGGTAGACTTGGTAATATGTAAAAGTCACCCAGGTGGTACTGATTTTGAAGGCATGAATGGGTCACAGACAGGACCTGACATTTGGCGTTGTGATAGTCTAGGGAAGAATTTTGATGAAGCTACAGCCCCAGTTGCGTTGTCAGCCCAGGACTGAAGGGGAAAAGCAAAGAAGTTGAGGCATGGGACCATGAAGCAAACCTATGAGAGATTGTTGGTGAAGCCTGGCTGTAGCAGAAGATGCCAACAAATTGTAGCTTCCAGTATCTTGTGATAGTCACCAAGAACTGCAGCAGCACTGAAGTGAAGTCAACCAGAATGCTACAGAGGATCGAGCTGCAGACGTGACCCATGTCCTGTGGAGGATCCCAGAAAATCATCAATGGATCCTAGACATTGGAACAAGAAGCTGTAAAAATTGAAGTTGCCTTGGATACCCGAAAATGTTAAAGATGTCAGGTCCACAGGATATCTGCCAAAGAAAGCTGCTATTAGAGGGTGGAACAAGCCTAGGAGAACGAAGTGTGTTTCAGTCGTCAAGCTGAACAGAAGTAGATATTAGATACGGAGATGCAGGGATTGGACATTAGACACGAAGATGCAGAGTTTTGAGTTCCCCTAGCTGATTTATGGTCTTGCTTAGGCCCAGGATTTCCTCATTATTGTGTTTTATTATTATATCCTATGATATAATATGATGTTGGAAGTATGTAATCTGTCATTTTTACTCTGATTAGATATGGGATTACAATAAATCTCAAGGGAGACTTTGAACTTTGGATTTTTAACATTGTTGAGATTGTGATAGAGTACGGGAACCTTAGGGGTTGGACTGTATCAATTTTGCATGATGCTCTCGCTAGGCATGGCCCCCATAGAATCATGCATTTGAACAAGCCTAAGGGGGACAGAGAGTAGAATGTTATGGTTGGAATGTGCTTAGCTTAAAAGGTGGCACTGTTAGGAGGTGTGGTTTTGTTGGAGAAATGTGTCATTGTGGAAGTGGGATTTAAGACCCTCCTTCTAGCTGCCTAGAAGGTAGCCTTAGAATCAAGATGCAGATCACTCAGCTCCTTATCCAGCCCCAAGCTACCTGCTGTGATGACAATGGGTTAAACCTCTAAACTGTAAGCAAGCTCCAATTAAATGTCTACCTTTGTAAGATTTGCCTTGGTGTCTCTTCATAGCAATGGTAACCCTAACTAAGACATAAAATAAACTTATTTCTACATTCTGAAGCTCTATAGAATTTTTCTCCAGCTTTCTACTCAATGGGTAGAAACAGAAAGTATTTCTTACAAACTATAGAATCAGGCAAGCATCCTTGCTTTACTTTCAATTCAAGCCTTGATGGTAAATAGTTCAAGAAATAAGACAAAACAATAGGAATACAAATAAGAAAGAATGAGTTCATACTCCTCCTATTTACAGATTACATTATTAAATTGACATTTATTCCCAATTATTAGAATACAAGATCAACCACCCTTTTATGATATTTATCCTTAGCACTAATATTTGTACATTAATTGTATCAATTTCTATTTCAACCTGATCTTTATTTTTATTTGTTTAATGCATTTGTCATCTCAGAGACTTACTTTTGAATAGTCTCACTCATTCTGTTAAATCATTCTCTGATTTGTCACTTTGTCTACTCCTCAATTAGACATCATTGTTTGGTATTAGTATGTCATAAGGGCATGTCTATATTCTAGTCAGAAGAATTAAAGGTGTACCTACATACCAGTATATTGTTATTACTACTTACTAAATGATTATAGATTCAATTTACTTACTACCATTATGAGTTGCATCTACTTTTTAAGTTAATTAAATTATATACCAAATAAAATGTTATAGCAAAATGGTTTAACAAATACATTTTATGCCAATCTTGATCACCTGGACATTATTTTAGGGATCCAAATGGTAGAAAGAGAGAAAAGTTATCATCTGTCTTCCATATACAATCTAGAACATGCATACGCAGTACAAAACTTACACAAAATAAGTAATAAAGTAATAAATACATTTTATATATCTTTTAGTGTTTTATGTTTAATCATTATATTAATTTTCATATCTTTGATTAATTTTCAAATTATATAGAATATGTAGCATTTTTAAAATTTAATCTCCTGGTTTGGTAACCAATGTTATTCTTAATTTCAAATGATTAATCATCCTTGTTATCGATTTGGTCACCTACCTCTTTATTTAACAAGTCATATTTTTTTGAAAGCCAAATATAAATATAAACTTATAGGATGGTAAAATTAAATTTTTCACTTTTTTAATATTTCTTCTTTTAAATTTTACATATTGATAAGATTATTTTGGATAGTGTTTTCTGATCACAGCATGTTTCATCTTCCATTACAATATTTGGATTTTCCTGATGTGTTTTGTGTTTGTATATATTTGTTTGTCAATTTTTTTATTTTTCTTTTTTTGCTTGTATGGATTAGTCCACAGGGTCATTTTTAGTGTTATCCAATTAAGCGTGTATTTTGTGTTTTATGATATTTTGTATATACTATATATGAAAAAATATACATAGAGAAATTTGATGTATTAAATATGTTACTATATATATGTATATATGTTAGATTAGATTAATGTATTAGATTAAATTATAGTAGGTACTTTTTTCCTTAAATCTGTTTAACTAGATACAATACAACCAACTCATAGCTCTGTGAGCCAATTTACATCCATTACATTTTGCATCAAATGTTGTATGCATAATCTACATACATTTTAAACCTCAGAAGACATTTTTCCTGCTTTATTGAGGTGTAATTAACACATAAAATTATATATATTTAAAGATTATAAGATGATGTTTTGATATACATATACATTTTGAGATGATTACCACAATCAAACCAATTAACATATCTATAACCTCACACAGCTAAAACTCAGAAGTCATCATTGTGTTTATCCCAAAGTCAGTATTTGTGTTTAGCTTTCTTCATTAGGATTATTCCTAATGTTGTAGTTTGTTCTTTCTGATATCACTCGATTCTACTTTAAGCATCTTAATTGCCATCTTGATTGTCAATGCATTTCTCATTTATATTGTTATACTTGAAACTCGTATTTCATAGTATATAAATATTCAAGTGAAGAATTTTTTCCATTGAGCTGAGATGGTGTCAATTTATTGTAACCTGCCACTCTACTTTGCTATGTTGATTGTTTTATTTTAAGAATGGAACTTTTATTAACTTTGTTTGTACTTTTTGTTTGTACAATTTTGTAAATTGACTTGTACTCAAGTGAAATTAATGGATTGAAAATGTAATAATCATATGCTCATCACAATAGAGACAGTTTTTCATCCTTTAAATGTCTACGTATATGTACTGTAAACATAGTCACATTTTATGATAAAAATGTTTTTGTACTTTATCATAACTGTTACTTTTAACATTTTTGGTGGTATGTTAGATTAACTAGTAAAAATGTACTTCAGGGAAACATTCATTTATTTTAGTTTTCAGTTTTACAAGGAATAAAACCTTTTATGATGGGGACTTCAGGTCATTACATGCATGACATTGGTCTAGCATTCAAAACTAAATTGTTCAATTCCTTCCATATACAAGAGGCTGTATTATACCTGGGGTAAAATTTCCAAACCTTAGGGTTCTACTTCCCTGTCTTCCATGTGTTTCTATATCATAGTCCACTTTTAAGAGAAATCAGGAAACATATTAAATAAACATTTAAATCAGAAAGCATAGAAGACTTGTCACATGCTTGGTTACAGGTTCATGTCTGCCAAGCTTCATATGATGTTGTCCACATTATACAGGATATCCTATCCAATCAACTCTCAAGGTAATCCCCCAACCATGTGACTACATGATTTGGGAACTATTTCAATTTCTATAGCTTCTCAAGTAACTCCAACTGCATAAATTTGACAGTTATATGTACCTGGGACACTCAAGTCCTTGCCAACCTGACACACAAGCACCTCTCTCTAAAAAAGGACATATTTTTGTCTCAAAGAATAATCAAAATATAACATTCATATTAATATATAATAGAAATCACAGTACAGACTTTAAAAGTACTATAATCTCAAAGAAATTATAGTACCTCAAAAATTCTAGATTTTCTTAAATATGGGATACTGTAATTCTCTCAAATGTGAGAATTGTTATAGAAAAAACTATGACATTTGAGGCAAATAAGCACAACTGTGTTAATCTAAATGTCCTGTCTGGATACTTCATAACTGGATATTTCTCATGATTTCCTGAACTCCAAAGGCCTTGGGAATAACCATATGTAGCTCTGACATTCCCAGTATGTATAGGTTGTTTAGGATTTAGTCTTTCTCTACTACACACTTGCTATGATCATTGACAATATCCTGTAATCTTAGAATCTTCAACATTCTAGATCTTCCAATGCAACTAAGTCTTTATTCTCACCAATGGCATCTCAACTCATCTCTGCTGGTACTCTATCCCTATCAGTAGGTGCCAAGTATCAGATGCTATGTCATTGCCCTATGCATGACTTTAAACCAGTTTCACTTGAACAGCAGTTGCAGACCATTGGCCTGTTTTAATTGAGAGTTTAATAAATATGAAGATTGCTCTTCTTGGATCACCTTGTCCTCAATAATGTAATACTTCAAAGAGTTAAAACGTTTCTTGTTTTTTTCCAAACAATGCTAATAAGTAAAGTGTAAGTTTGAAAATATATGACCCTGTGCAGACCTTTCTCCTTTAAAACACATCATTTCCCTTCAGAAAATCGTATGAAAGAAATATGTAACTGTCTTTTACTTGGAGTAGTATCTTTAGGAATAAACCAGTTTTGTGAATATTATAATGTGTTTTCTTTACTGTGAAAGAATATTTGTTAAGCATAAAATTTTTTCGTTTGTAAAAATTCCATTATATTTTCATTTTGTTTAGTGTAAATATATGATTCATTTATTTAAGATATGTTTTGATAGCTTGTTATATAATCTATGAATAGATTCATAGGAAAGGAGTAGAGGAAAATGAAGTGAAACATACAGAAAAAAGTGTATTTCACATACAAACATATATTTGAGAGTTCCATTTGTCTTGATGTCCATGTTCTTCTCTGGGTTTTCTGTAAATTATTTGTTCTTATTTGACTCCTTTTGTTCAGGTCAGTCATTTTAATTTTTCTAAGGATATATTTTTTATTGCATTTACTTTTCCTTCTCTTTTCTTTCAAAGTTTCCACATGGCATTTTAACACAGCAAATCTTTAGGCATAGCTACTTCAAAAATCCTCTTGGCATCTCCTTAACGAAGCACCCACGAACTTTCCCACAAGAATGAGTTCATTTGATGTAGAAACATTGTTCAGGAAAAGGGTCTAGGAAGAAAGGGTTTGTAACACGGACGTACCAGATTCTTATGCAAAATATATGTGGCCCATTTCATGAGAATGGGTTCTATTAACTGAGACACAATGCTTAGGGTTCTGGAGGACTCAGGTGACATTTGGTTTCAGAGAACAGCAAAGATACCCAGATTATCAAAGAGCATCCACTCAAGCCTTCCAAGTAAAGATGCGTCACTTCCTTTCATTGAATAAAAAAAAGGAAGACGTTTAAAAATTCTGTTTTCTCCAATGTTGATCTAAGAGCACATGGACCATGTGTCCTTCTACAAGGAAAAACCCTAAATTATCCATAACTATGGGTAATATAATGTTATATTTAAAGGCCACCAAAGACTCATACTTCCAGCAAAATAGCAGGATACAGAAACAACACACAAAATTAATAGATATTCCATGTATTTTTCATATTTATTTTATTGATTATCTTATTTATTTACATTTCAAACGTTATCCCCCTTCCCAGTTTCCCCTCCACAAACACCCTATCTCCTCCCCCAACCCCTGACTCTATGAGGGTGCTTCCCTACCTACCCACCGACTCCTGCCCTAGTACCCTAGGTCATCAAACCTCCCCAGGACTAAGGCACTCTCTTCCCATTGATGCCAAACAAAGTAATCCTCCGCTACATATTCATTTGGAGTTTAGTCTCTGGGAGCTTTTGGGTGTTCTGGTTAGTTGATATTATACCTCTTCCTATGGGGTTACAACACCCTTCAACTTCTTCAGTCTTTGCACTAATTCCTCCAATGGGGTCCTCCTGCTCAGTCTGATAGTTGACCTCAAGCATCAGCATATATATTGGTGATGCTCTGGCAGAGCCTCTCAGGGGACAGCTACATTAGGCTTCTGTCAGTAAGCACTTCCTGGCATCAGCAGTAGTGTTTGGGTTTGGTGACTGTAGGTGGGATGAATCCTTAGATGAGGCAGTTTCTGGATGGCCTTTCCTTCAGTCTCTGCTCCACTCCTTGTCCCTGCATTAATCATCAATATTTTTATGATTTTCATTGAGTATTAGACAACTTCACTCACATCTAAAAGAGAAGTGAGAACCATTATCCCAAATAAGCTCTATAATTGTTCTTTTAAACTGTCTACCATCCCTCCTCCCCGTGAATGTGTCTGTCTCTTGACCACATCAATTCAGAGTCCAGACCTCCACCCAGACATCATCAAAGGACACCCATGAAGCCAGGTGATTTGTAACTGCCTGATAGAATTTACTGGATTCAGAATGGTTTAAAACTGAAGACAATGCATTTTCCTGTGCCAAAATCTTTAAATAGTTCAGCTGTTGGGTAATGGTATCACCCTTATTGAGCATAGTTCTTAGGCCATACTATTTTTTAGCCACTATTTCCAATATAAAAATAATTGCTAGACACAATTCTGCAGAAATACAAAATGGAATATGAAAAGTGTGTTAATAAATTTAAATTGAATAATGAACTGTGGGTCTCATAGATAATAGATCATGATTCTCCAGGGAGAATAAAATATGTACTGAAGGGTGTGTCACTGACTGTAATTTGGATAGTACGTTCATATGTATCAGTTATACTTTATAGATTATAAATAGGAAAAATTACTTGTAAATTTGAAAATCTGCCAAACATATATTCATTTAGTTTTTCATCTGAACTTGTTTATAAAGATAAAATTATTTTTCTTCATTCTCACCGATTCTTACACACATGCACATACAATTGATATATATATATCTTTTAAATCATAAATATATTTTTCTTTTGCAGAGATATTTATCTACTTTCCAGGAGGAAATTGCTTTTCCCTGTTTTTTGTATGTTTTTTATATTTAAATATGTTGCTTCAAACAGTTTTGGTTCGGAATTAATATGTTTTTGAAGAATGTGTACCTTTCTTCAATTTGGAAGATTTGTTATCCATAATATCCATATATTTTTTATAATTACATGATGCATCTCATTCCATTATAAGCTGCTTCTGGAAGGATGTCAAAGTTTCTTAATGCTTTTTGTATAACCTCCATTTTATTTAATAATCTATATTATTTCTGTATATCATTGGTGCCATTTTCATACTGAGAAACTTTAAGGCACATGTGTTCTTCTCTTTGTATAAATTTCTACAGTGACATAACGTATTAGGTATGAAAATGTTTGAGGATAATTGTATATGTCTGTAAATGTGGATCATAGTAATGTTCGGTAGAAAGGTTAAAACATGTTTAGATAAAGAATAGAACTGATAGAAGAGCTTGCCATGTTTGGACACCACAAGAGACAAAGGTAGTGTCTACAGAAAAACAACAGAAAAGCTTGGCAAGGAACACACAGACACAGATGGTGAGAGGTGGCAGTTTCTTTAGCAACTGAAACAGATTTTTCTGAGAAAACATTTGATGAAAACTCTGCTTTGAACCAGTCTGTTCTACCATATTGAGGACGATATCTAGTTTAAAAAAATCTTTGCTCCATATAGGCAATGCATTGAGGAATATTTCTGTGCTGTTTAACTGGTAAAGTGCAAAAAGTACTCCAAACTCAGTTGCTCAGTCTTGAATATCCCATAAATAAACACAATATAGCACAATAGGTCATCTAAGTTCCATCCTGATTTTCCTCTATATTTTCATGTATCTTTAAGGTTCCAGAAAAATTCCATGATATCTTGGTCTTGTTAAAACAGTAAGCTTTGTAACTGGAAGTTCAGATTGACAAGATACTAGTTTCGTTCTTCACATGAAGTCTTGATTTTAAATATATATTAAATTCACAGTAACATGTGGATTGCACATATTACTCTGGGAAAGATAAAAGCTAAATGAAAATATTGACTTGCCATTTTACATACATGCTACACAGTTGTTAATATTATACTACTCAATGATGTTCTTTTCAATGTTTTGTAATTTCCTCTTTACTCATCCTAGGAACAAAGCAAAACACTGAAGAGTTGCTGTGTAATTTACATTGGTTATTATTCACGTTAAATTTTCAGTGTCTACTGAATATAAACTTTAATTATCAAAAGATAGTAAAGCATTTTGCCTAACTTTTAGATTTTCTTGATTTATATGATTTCCTAGTTAAACCATCTATGTTAAGAGTATAAAGTAATAGCTAAGAAGATTTGTTTCTTCTTCAGTGGAACTTAAAAATCTTTGATTATGCCTCATTAATTTTTATAAAATAAATGCATAGTTTGCAGCTCATGGACTTAACTCAATTACCCTCCAAGAAATTCTTAACTGCTGAGCCATTCCCCCAACCCTGAAATCCTATGACAGTTTTGAATGGTCCTTGCAAAATTAATAGTTTTATTAAATATAAACATTACATTTCAATATTTTTCATGTTTTTAACAATTAACTTTTTAAACTGATGCATGTTTCTTAATAGTTTTACCTGCAAATTTCTGATGAGTTTTGGTTATTTTTAAGAATATTAGGCCTTTTCAAATATACTTCTTTTAAGTAGACATTATTTTGTATTTAAGAATCGAAAGATCATTTCAATATTTAAAAAAATTAGATTTTGTTTAGCACTCCAATGTGCAAAATTTAGTATAAGATACGTGTAAAATGAATGGTTCATTAGAAAGTAGTTATTAAGGACATTTAGTCTGTGCCTATACCAGCAGATGTCTGGAGCAGCTCACGAAGAGTCCTGATCCAAAGCTTTGTCTGCCCACCAGGAGTCCAGCTGACATGCACAGATAAGACACCCCTATCTGCCCAAGAACATATCAAAAACATCATCTAACATGATCAAGTAGGCTTCAATAGCAATACTGCACAAACTATTCAACAAGATAGAAACAGGAGACACATGACCTAATTCATTCCACAAGGAAACTGTAACCCTCATACCTCACAAAGACTCAGCAATGAAAGGAAACTTCAGACCAATTTCACTTATGAACATTTACAAAAAAATTCTGAATGAAATCCTTGCATACCAAATCCAAGAACACATCAAAATATCATTCATCATAATGAAGTAGGCTTCATCCCAAGGATACAAGGATGGTTGAAAACATGAAAATCCATCGATGTAATACACTATATAAACAAAAGGAAAGACAAAAATCACATTATCATCTTATCAGATGCTGGAGAAGTCTTTGAAAAATGCAATACCACTTCATGTTAAAAGTCTTGGAGAGATCAGGGATTCAAGGCACATACCTAAAGTTAATAAAAGCAATATACCTAAGTCAATAGCCAACACCAAACTAAATTAAATTAGATAATCATATCTATTCAATATAGTACTTGTAGTGCTAGCTAGAGCAATAAGACAAGAAAGGAGATCAAGGGAATATAAATTGGAGAGGAGAAAGTCAAGGTATCACTGTTCACAGATGATATCATAGTATGCATAAAAAATCCACAAAATTTTACCAGAGAATTCCTGTAGCTAATACACAACCTCAGCAAAGTGGTTAGGCACAAAATTAACTCAGAGAAATCAGTAGCCATCCTCTATACAAGTGATAAACAGCAAGAAAGAAATTAGGGAAGCAACACCCTTCAGAATAACCACAAATAATTTAAAATATTTAAAATATAACTCTAACCAAGAAAATAAAAGTTCTTTATGACAAGAACTTCAGGGTCTTGAGGATGGGATGATCTTCCATGCTCATGGATCTGTGTTATGGTAAATATTAAAAATTGGTAACCTTTTATTCCACACTAGCACTGGCACCCAGAGGGCTACGTGGCACTGTGGGATACTTGTATCTCAGTGGCTCCATGATGCCCTCAAGTACTCTCAGACCTAGGCAGTCCACCAGGTGTTCCAGTGTGGCACCTTGCCACGCTGGTCGCTAGAGTTAGTTCAAGCACCAAGGCCATATGAAACCAACCATAATTTATCTCTGGTTGGTATCTCTCCTGGTGCTTTCTACTAGCTGCTGAACACTCTGGTTCCAGCTACGCAGTAAAATTAGAGCTCTAGTCCCCAGCTCCGAAAAAA
The DNA here is from genome assembly GCF_011064425.1 of Rattus rattus. Lineage (NCBI taxonomy): Eukaryota > Metazoa > Chordata > Mammalia > Rodentia > Muridae > Rattus > Rattus rattus. The sequence goes on from NC_046157.1 coordinate 73,197,478, forward strand.
AGAACCAAAAAAAAAAAAAAAAAAAATAAAGCTCTAGAAGTCCAGCATGGGCTGACCTATCACAGCTCCTTGCCACAGACTCTGCCCACATCTGCAACCACCCCCTTAGAGTTAAAGTATAAACTCCCAACTACCAAGTAAAATCATGACTCAATAAGCTGTAATTTGTCAATTAGATTTACATGTTAAATTTCAATCCATAATGCATTCACATAATAAACTCACCATTAACTGATAAAGATCACCCACCTAGATAAGATAAATTTACCTAGAGAAATCCATTCCTTGTTGGAGGTGGAGGGGGTAAGGGGGGGAGGATGGGAGGGAACACCCAAAGAAGGGAGGGGGGGGGGGAGGGGAGGGGAGGGGGGGGGGGGAGGGGGAGGGATTAGGGGGATGTTTGCCTGGAAACCGGGAAAGGGAATAACACTCGAAATGTAAATAAGAAATACTCAAGTTAATAAAAAAAAATGTATATTCAGAAAATATTTATGTAGCTTATACATTTACATGTTAACAGATAACATCCATGATGTAGTAATACTGTGAAATCCAAGACAATATATATAATTCATGATAGAAAGCATGAACTTTTAAACAAATAAAGGTCATGATCATCATCCTTCCTAAAAAAAAAAAAAAAAAAAAATATACATAACTACCTAGGGCCATTTAAAACCACCTGGATACCTGGATCTGGGTCATCCTTCTCTGTTACCATCTTGATTGTCATTTTTCTCTTCTCTCCCACCTTACAAAAACTCCATGCCCACCCTACTTTCCTACTGTCCAATCATGGTCTTAACCTACTTGTGCCATCCCTTACCTGCATATAGTCATCAATCTACAGATCTGAAATATTAACATAGTGAAAAAGGCCATCCTTCCCAAAGCAATCCATAGATTTAATCCTCATCAAAACTTAAAAAGCAGAACAAAACAAATAAATAACCCGGCCAATAAAAACCAAAAACAAAACTAAAAAACCCAAAATCTTTTACAGAGCTTGAAAAAGCAATTCTCAACTTCAGATGAAAAAAAATAAAACAAAACAAAAGAACAAAACAAAACAAAGTAAACAAAAGAATGAGAATAGTCAAGACATTCCTGTACAATAAATGAACATCTGGAAGAATCACTATTCCTAACCTCAAGTTATGCTGTAGAACAATAGTAATAAAATGGTTCTTATAGGCAGCAAAATGAATGGTCCTGTTTTCACATCAGTTTTGTCATCTTGTCAAAAGCCCACATACTGAGAAAATATCTTTACCAGGACTACTTCTGACAGAGAGCTAATAATGAAAATTTACAAAGACCACAAGAAGTCAGACACCAACAATGAAAATAAACCAATTAAAAATGAGGCACAAGAGTAAACAGAGAATTCTAGAGAGGAATCTTAAATGGCTGAGAAACACTTAAAGAAATGTTCGATGTCCTTAGTCATCAGGAAAATCCAAATCAAAACAACTATTAGGTTCCATGTCACACCCATCAGTATGGCTAAGATCAAACACTGAAGAGACAGAACATGCTGGAGAGGATGTGGAGAAAGTGGAGCACTCGTGTTGTGTACTATTAATTCTACTCAAATTGCCTGGCAGCAGCAACCTACCCATCCCAATGTTCTGGAATGAATGACACATAGTCATTGAATGTTCTGAATGAATCAATGAATGTTCTGAATGAAAGACACGTCCTCACAGCCTATATGCAATATGCCTTAATCAGCTCAATGTTTGGGCCACTCCCAAACTTCCATGTTGCTAAGAGCTACCCTCTGATGCTCCTGAGTTAATACTTTCTAACATCTCTATTCCATCCTTGCTATCTTAGATCCATTGAGGCTGCTCTTCCTGGCTCTTACATGATTGGTACTCTGTCCTCTCCAGCTCTCAGCATGTATTCTATTCCTTTCCTAGCATGGCGACTCTAATTCCTTCTCTCAGTGCCCTTGCCAGGGAATTCAAAAGTCCTGCCCATGTCTCCCTGCCTGTCCACTGGATGCTGGCAGTTTTAGTTACCAATCGAAACCAACTGAAGGCAGGGACCCTCAGCAGATTACATCCAGGATTCTCGTGTATTTTGGGAACCCAAATAACATGCAAACATAATAATGCAAACTTTAGGCCAAAGTCACAATATTTCTCTCTTTTCATCAATTAAAAAGGCCTTTTCTCACAGATAAAATAAACTTAGTTATAAACACAGTTGTAAAAGCTATGTAAACTTTAAGGTATGATAAACAGTAATAATGTCCATTCCATCAGTTTTGTTGATTTCGGTATATTACTCTAGCATCTGTCCTAACTTAAAGAGTTTGCCATTCTATAGTTGAATTATGTTTTGATTCTTAACTTGCATTAACAGCTGAAAAACATCCTTTCAAATCTACATCATCTTCCTCACTGTTAAACAACTTAAGTTTGATTATTAAAACATAACTAGTCTTTAACCTCATCAAAGATCCAAGAACAAATAAAATATTACCTGAATACTTGGGAGACACAAAAATATAGTTTCCAAACTTAAGCAATTTGCAGAGATAGTCGATTACTTGGACAGTCCCCTCTTCCTTAAAACACTGGAGCATCTATCTTCAGCCTTCTGGCCCAGCACCTTCTGACAGACCTTTAATGAAATAGGAATTATGAAGAACTAGTTCACTCTGACTTGGCCAAGCTAAGCCATCAACTATCATGCATCTTGTGTCCTTTCCTGGACAATATCTTTTGTCTGCAGATGGATTAGGGCAATTCTTGCCCTGTGGCTACCTGGCTACCTTGCCTCAACTAGAAAATTTCTATATGGAGATTAAATGTTCGATATATATTTTTGAACTGTGAAAGTAGTACTGTCAGGAACAGACATGTCTCCTAGTCAGAATGGCCATGATCAAAACTCAAGTGATAGCACATGCTGTCAAGGATGAGGAACAAGGAATCCTCCTCCATTGCTAGTGGAATTGCAAACATGTACAACCACTCTGGAAATCAATCTGGTGGGTTTTTAGAAAATTGGAAATAGATCTATGTGAACACCAAGCTATATCACTTTGGAATATTCCCAAATGATTCTACATCAAATCCAAGGATATGTGTTCCACTATGTTCATAGCACATTTATTCAAAATAACAAGAAACTGGAAACAAACCGAATGTTCCTAAACTGAAGAATAAATACTGACAATGTTCATTTATGCAATAGACTACTATTCAGCTATCAAAAACAAGGATATCATGAATTTTGCATGCAAATGGATGCAAATACATAATATCCTTCTGAGTTGGATAACCTAGACCTAAAAGGATATGTACTGTTGTTCTATGAAACCAGAAAAAGAATACCAAGGAGCCCAAATATGATACAATCACATTAAAGTCTCTTTATTCAAGCTCCATCTTGGCTGACACCATTGTTTCTGACACAGGAGAATGAGAGGTGGTCCATAGTCCAGAGTTAGGCATTTATAGAAGCAAGAAGGAGGTATCTAGCCTGGTACACATCTGATTGGCAGGACTTTATGGCTAATAACATAATTGGCTGGTGCTGGCAGCCAAACCATAAACTTAACTTCTGTTTTCCTCCTGATTGGTGGTGGTTAGGAAGTGAAGTGTCAGGGGAAGCTTGTAACATAAAGGTATAGATTTGTTGGGGAATAACCTGAAAACTAGTGAGGTATGATCTGTTAGTTAACTTCAGTTAAAACTTAGGTCAGGTTCTCTAAGTGGAGTTTTAACCCAAAGGATTTGATCCTTCAATGCCTGGTATGTACTCAGTAATAAGTGAATATTAGCTACAGAATACAGAATACCCATGGTCCAATCTACAGACTCAAAGAAGTTATACAAGAAGGAAGGTGCAAACAAGTGTGCTTGATCCACACTTAGACTGGAGAACAAAATAATCATAGGAGGCAGAAGGAGAGAAGGAAATGAGTGAGGGGGGAAATGGGGAGGCAGGATTAAGTGCATGGAGAGGCAGGAGAGAAGCCCAGAGGGCCATGAGAATGAATGGAAATCTAGAGCTGCTGGGGATCAGGGAGTGGAGATTCTCTAGGAAGTACCAGAGACCTGGGACAGGTGAATCTCCCTGGAGTCAATGTGGGTGACTTTAACCTTGATAACAAACAGTGGAGACATGGAACCTGAAGAGGCCACCACCTATAGCTGGGCAGGACTCCCAAGAGACATATAAAGACACCAATCCACTCAGAAAACTTTTCACACAAAACTTACCCTGTTTAAAAGAAATAGAGGGATGGAAAAGAGACCAAAGAAAGGCAAATAAATAACTGACCCAACTCGAAACACATCCTATAGACAAGAACTAATAATACTCTGCTATGCCTGCAAGCAGGAGCCTAGCATAACATTAAATGGAGGTTGGGGACACTTATGGAAGATATGAGGGAAGGATTGAAGGTTCTAAAATAGAGGAGAACCCAACAGGAAGACTGACAGTGTCAACAAACCTTGAATCTTTGGAGATCACAGAGTGTGAGTCACCAATGAAAGACAAATAGGGGCTGGACATACAAAGGCATACTTGGGCAGTTCAGTTTTCATAGCTGCCTTGTCTAGCCTCAGTGGGTGAAGATGCACCTAGTCAGGCTGAGACTCAAAGTGCCAGAGTGAAGAAATACCAATGGGTTGCGGTGGGTGGAGGTGGGGCAGGCACACCTTCTCAGAGGAGATGGGGAGAGCTTGGGGGAGGGATTTTTGTGAAGGAGGGGCCAGGAGAAGGAACAACCTTTAGGATATAAATTAATTATCTAGTTAATTTAAATTTAAAATACTTCTGTGGGCCACTGATTGAGTTAAATTCACCTGAGTAAAAAAAGTGAGATAATCCCAGAATCAATGGTAAAAGAGTAGAGAATTTATGGCTCAATGACAGAATGAGTGCCTAGCATGTGCGATGATCTAAATTCAATCTCTAGACTGAAAGGAGGAAGTATAAAAGAACAGGACACCTGATAACTAATAGGTTTGTAGGTTCAGTCAGGTTAACTTATCCAGACACTGATTTTTCAATGTTTTATGTCAATAAATAACCTTTGTAAAATCAGATGTCATTGGGACAGGGTATATAAATCAGATCAGAATTCTTATTGATCTCAATTGAGCCTTGTGAATCTCAGACTTAATCCTATAGAACTGAAAGGTATATATTCTATACTATAAATTTCTAAAGAAAAGTAAACGAAAGCTGCAACATAACAAAATGTAAGGGAGAAGACAAAGGGAAAATATGGAAACTGACTAATTAGCCCTCAGTAAGAAAGATAAATTTTAACATAGACTTTTCTTCAGTAAAAACACTTCCTCAAAAAGGGAAATAGTTAATTCAGTTTTTTCAAATATATTGGAAAAGTCAGCTAAACAAACAAACAAACAAAATGTCACCATGGCCTTCAATAGGCTGCAAATTCATCCAAAGTAATTGCATTTCCTTCTTGCATTTGAGATATTTTTCGGTGATGATGTGATTATAATTTTGTAGTTGTTTCATTCATTGATCCATTAAGTACCCACTGACAACAACAATGAAAAGCTGGGAAAGAAAATCCATTTGATGAAGATGTCCTCTTGGGTAGGAGAGTTAACATGGGACATTGGATAAAGAAGGAAACAGTACTCACATGCACAAACTGTGGTACTTTTCACGCCCATCCATAGAACAAGAATGCAAAAAGAAAACATTGAAGTAACCTAAGAACAAATTGATAGTGCAATTTGGAACTAAAGTGTACTGTTAGAAGTTCTAGCATGGGAGCTCAGCTACTTTTATACCCTTGGCTGAAGATGTGTCCTCCATTATTTTGGAAAAAAAAGTCGTCCTCTTCAACAGAGCATGGAGCTTCTTCAGAAGGGACATACATTCCCTCCAACAGGGATCCCATTCTTAGTTCAGTGGTTGGCTGCTAGCATTCACCTATGTATTTGTCATGATCTGGCTGAGCCTCTCAGGAGACAGCTATATCAGGCTCCTGTCAGTGTGCACTTCTTGGCTTCATCAATCTTATCTTGTTTTGGTGGCTGTATGTATATGGGCTATATACCCAGGTGGGGCAGGCTCTGAATGGCAATTCCTTCAGTCTCTGCTCCAAACTTTGTCTCTTGTTCCACCTTTTAAGGAATGAAACATCCACACTTTGGTCATCCTTCTTTTTGAGCTTCATGTGGTCTAGCTCCCAGGGAATAAACCACTACCCAAAGAGTACACATGGACAGACCCATGGCTCCAGCTGCATATGTAGGAGAGGATGGTCTTGTTGGGCACCAATGGGAGGAAAAGCTCTTGGTCTTACCAAGGCTAGACTCCCCAGTGCAGGGGAATGTCAGGGGGGGCAAGAAGGGGGTAGTTGGGGAGGGGGAACACCCTTACAGAAGAAGGAGAGGGGGATGTTATAGAGGGGGCTATGGCCGGGTAAACGGGAAAGGGAATAACATTTGCAATGTAAATAAAAAATGTCCGGGGTTGGGAATTTAGCTCAGTGGTAGAGCGCTTGCCTAGCAAACTCAAGGCCCTGGGTTTGGTCCCCAGATCTGAAAAAAAAAGAAAAAAAGAAAAAATATCCAGAAGAAAGTAGTAGTAGTAGTAGTAGTAGTAGTAGTAGTAGTAATAATAATAATAATAATAATAATAATAATAATAATAATAATAGGGACATACATGGAGTGGGGAAGAAGAAAAAAGACACCTGCCTAGACAGTCAGATCAGCAGAATCAGCCTTAGTGATCAGTGGGCAGCAGATGTTACAGATGTCACCTACAGACAATGAGAAGGAAGAATCAGAGTAAACAGAGGGATCAGAGAATAGGTCCACAGAAGGAACTGGCTGGGACTCACATGGACTCCTAGAGATCTGGGAGCCTGTAGTAGTCAGACCTTGGTCCTCTGTTATGGTTGAGTAGCTTGGTGTTCTTGAAAAATTCTTAAGAGTGGCAGCAACTCTTTTCCCCAGTTGCCTTCATGTGGTTTGCCTGTGCAGCCTTAATGTGATGGTATATGCTGGTCTTATTATAGCTTATTATACAGTGTTTGGTTTGTGTCTCTGAGAAGTCGGCTTATTTTTTGAGGGAAGCCTGAGCAAGCTTCAGGGTGTGGGTGTTGAAGGGAGAGATTGGGTGTTGAGAACTGGGTGGTTGGAGGATAGGTGTGAGATAGGAAGAAGGCAGGAGAGACTAGAGGAAGGAAATATGGGAAACTGCAGTTGAGAAATAATATATGAGAAAAGAATGAAAAATAATTTGTTATTTTCCTAAAAAGAGCATAATTTATATATTATTTTGTCAAGTATGCTTGGAAAGGAAAACTGTACTTGAAATTTTTGGTGAAATTTTAAGAGATTAATGGCACACAGTAAATAAACTACATATGAAAGGTAGACATCATTTTTACAAATCAAAACAAATTGTTCCTTCTTTGCTAGCATTGCTGTTCTACATAAAGAATTCATCTTGAAAACTTATTTCCATTAAATACTAAGTGGAGTCTCCTGATACTGAGCAATTTAACTATTGCCCTAATATTGATAATAAACACTATAAACTGCAAAAAGTTATTAAAATATGTATTTATTTATATATGCTTGATAAACTGAGGGAATTTTAAAAAGCAAAACCTGATATCTAGAACTAAGAGATCAAAATAATTCGAAACATTTGGTTTATATTTGAAACAGATTCATGACAACCTTGTCATCCACAGAAACTAAATATAAAGCATGTAATAGAGAGAATATAACAGGCAAAACTTATTAATAACTGACTGCAATGGGGAAATTGGCACCAGCAGAAACACTTTAGTAGGTGCCAAGTAATGTACATCCCTCACCTAGGGTAAAATGAAAATAGAGATTGGAAACAGTGCCTCCCCCAGAGATGGAATTTCACACAGTAAGACTCAGGCTAATCAAAGATAAGGTAATGTGCAAATATAAAGTCTGAAAAAGAACAGAAATAAGAGTTTCATAAATTCTCCTCATTCAAAGCACAGTTAGAAGAAATCTCAAAAATATATTCATGACTATCATTGGACAGGACTTAATTTAACTGTGAGTACTATAAAGTTAGGAAAATAGTTTTTAAAAAAATCATTCACTATAATCAAAAAGTGAATGTCATTTTGAAAATAAAAGTTTAGTTAATGATATAGGTCAATAGGTTAAGTCAACGATGAATTCCTACTTTTCTCCTTTCTAGAGTATTAACATTAATTTTCATACAACACAAAGTATCCCAGTAAAAGAAGTTGAAGATAAATACTTGCCATGTTTTATTAATATATTATGAAAATATTTCCTCATATTTTACCCAAGCAGGTTGTCATTCTGATGTTCTAATATAATGTTTTCTGCTCTTTGTCTCATCACTAAAATGTTAATGACTTGTGATAATTTTAAAAGTAAATAAAACACTATAGAAACATAGTTTCTGAACTCTGTATTCAGGATGGAAATACAACTGTTATCATTAAACATATCTCCGGCTCTTAAAAAAAAGAGCATATGTCGATTTGAAGGCATACTGACAAAAGAAATATAAAATAAGTAAATCATAATTTATGTTAAAATTAGTGGTTTATATCAATGCCAGGCCACTGAGAAAAGCTATTGCCTGCTGGTGTCATTGGGTTTTTTGTTTGTTTTGTTTTGTTTCTCATAAGAGAGAAGAGCAACGGGGCTAACCAAAACCTATGAAACCCATATTATCCTACTGTAACGCAGACACTGAACATGACGTTTCTGGATTCAGAGTTTGCCCTGTTGTATTGTATTATACTGTATTCATTTGATCCTTATTTTTCACGGTTATTACACTATTCCTTCTGCTTATTCTCTGCTATTACATTCCTGAAAGTTAGAAGTTCATAACTTGCCTTTTGTGGTTATATAGACTCACAGTTAATAGATTTCTTAGGTCCAATAATACATTTTGCAATTACACTCTTGATCAGTGTTGAGATTTTTCCAGTCTGTGGAGACTGCTGAAGTTACAGAAAATGCATTTTGCTTTATTAGAAAGCTATGGGCATTCATGGAAAATGATTATGGTTAAGTTATGTGATTGGGTATCAATTTCACAAAAGTTGTTATTGTTTAGGCTAATTTCAAATGTCCTTCAATGAGATACTCTGGAACACAGCATGTTTCTAGATTAGGTTAAGTGGGAAGTCCCATTACAAATATGAATGTTATCATTCCCTTTGCTTGGGGCTATATTGAATTAGAAAAAGTAAGCTTCATACCAGTATTTGACTATTCTTTCTGTCAGCTTTCTGACTGAAATTGCAGTGCTATGCAGTACCTACCTGTAAGAAATGCCATGCTTCCCTATAAAAGTCACTAAAGTACCACCTGAGCATATACAATGTTCAGTTTCTCTCTCCATTCTATATTGAGGTCTTTCCAAACACTAGGGAGGGAACCTTTAGTTCACGTCCTCTGTGACTGGACTATATCCACACTCCTCAGTCTTCTATTTCTGACAAACTATATGTCATACTAATTGCTGGACAAATTGTGAAAATCGTGTTTCTCAGTTACAGCTAATCTAACCATGCAAACAGCAAGACTTATCAGTGAGATTAAAAGCACGATAGTGTTATTGCACTACATGTAATCAGGAAGCAGAAAGAAAGAGACATTAAGGGAAAGGGAGAAGATGAAGAAAGCTTTAGAAGGGAGGAAAATCCCTGCTCATTGTTACTACAATTAAAAAAAATCATTCAAAATAAATATGAAAATAAATGTAAAAACAAAATCACCATAGCTCTTTTCACAGCAATGCATATAAAATCCATTTCTATGAATTAGAAAGCAAGAAATGTTCAAGTCTTGTTAGTCCATCAAGCAGTCCCTTGCTAATCACCAGTAGCAAAATTTTAGCAACAAAAATGAAGTAAGCCAAGTGACAGGCTTCCTTCTGTTCACTCAACAAATGCACACTCAGCCATTTTACACCATCTGCTGCAGAAAGCGGAGACTCTGCAAATGAAGGATAGTAAATTCGGTATCACAATATCAAAAGAGAGCGCACACTGGGGAAAGTTTTCTCTTTAAGTGTGACACAACAAACAAACAACATGGTCAAACTGATGAAGCACACTAAGCCAGGAAAGAAATTTGTGTCAGTGAGAGGAGAGTTGATAATCCAGCTCACTGCTCTATCCTTTAGCCTGTTGTACTACCTTCAGTAATAAAACTTGAATGAAAATAGAGCTGTCTTCCAACACACTCAGCAATAATTCTATTTAGAAGAGGATTGTTTTTCCTGAAAGCTAACCCAAAAGGGGAAGTGTGTTGATGCATGGATACCTAGGGGTGTGTGTGTGTGTGTGTGTGTGTGTGTGTGTGTGTGTGTGTGTGTGTGTGTGTGTGTGTGTTTATTCAACTGAAGTACAGGCAGTGTTTACTAAAGAAGTTAGGATCCACCATACTATTTTTAAAAAGAAATTAAATATTTTATTGTATATTTTGTGTATTTACATTTCAAATATTGTCCCCTTTCCCAGTTTCTCCTCCAGAAATCCTCTCTTCCACCCGCTCTTCCCCTGCCTATGTGAGGGTGCTCACCCTCCCACACACCCACTCCCACTGCACCATCTTGGCATTCTCCTATGCAGGGGAAATTGAGCCTTCACAGGACCAAGGACTCCTCCTTTTGATGCCAGACAATGCCATCCTCAGCTATATATGTGGCTGGAGCCATGGGTACCTCCATGTGTATTCTCTGGTTGGTGGTTTAGCCCTTGGGAGCTCTAAGGTATCTGGTTGGTTGATATTGTTGTTCTGATAGAAAGGCCATTCAGAACATTCTATATGCAGCCACCAAACCCAATCACTATTACTGATGCCAAGAAGTGTCTGCTGACAGGAGCCTGATATGGATGTCTCCTGAGAGACTCTGCCAGAGTCTTACTGATACAGATGAGGATGCTTGTAGATAACCATTGGACTAAGATTAAGGACCCCAAAGAGGAGCTAGAGAAAGGACTGTAGGAGCTGAAGGGGTTTACCACCCTACAGGAAAATTCTAACTTCTTGAGTTCTTTATATATATTGGATATTAGCCCTCTGTCATAGGATTGGTAAAGATCTCTTCCCAAACTTTTGACTGACATTTTGTCCTATTGACAGTGTCCTTTGCCTTACAGAAACTTTGCAATTTTGGATCTTAGAGAATAAGCCATTGGTGTTGTGTTCAGGAAAATTTTCCCCACTGCCCATGTGTTCGAACTTCCTCCTCACTTTCTCTTTGATTACTTTCAGTGTATCTGGTTTTATGTGGAGGTCCTTAATCCACTTGGAATTTAGCTTTGTACAAGTAGATAAGTATGGATTCATATGAATTCTTCTGCAGCCTGACCACGAGTTGAACCACCATCATTTGTTGAAAATGCTGTCTTTTGTCCACGGTATGATTTTAGCTACTTTGTCAAAGATCAAATGACCATAGATGTGTGGGGTCATTTCTGGGTCTTCAATTATATTTCATTGCTCTACCTGTCTGTTTCTGTACAAATACCATGCAGTTTTATCATTATTACTCTGTAATATAGCTTGAGGATAAGGATGGTGCTATCCCCTGAAGTTCTTTCATTTTTGAGGAGAGTTTTAGCTATCCTGGGATTTTTGTCATTCCAAATGAATTTGCAAATTGCTCTTTCTAACTCTATGAAGAATTGAGTTGGAATTTTGAGGGGGATTGCATTGAAGCTATAGATTGCTTTTGGTAAGATGGCACAGGAACTGGAGAACAGCTGGGAGCAGGTTCCTTCTGGTCTCAGAGCTAAGGTTGTCCCACAGCCCTCCATACCCAAATCCCACTTGGTGAGAGCTGTTCTCTCAGGAGTGCTGTCACTTCTAAGCTCACATAGGAGACCACCATTTTAGCTCCAATAACTGTCCAAAGAGGGACCTACCAGGAGCTGAGCACATAGGGTACAGGAACTGCTGGGCTGCCAGGTTCATGATACTTAATGTCTCCATGTGTGCCCTCTAGGTAAGGCTGTTCCAAAGTACTTTGTACCTAAGTCCCACTGAAAGAGAGCTGGTCTCACAAGAGTGCAGACACACCTAAGATCACAGGCTCACTGGCCCACAGGAAGGACAACCACCATACCATTTTAATTTGCTACTTATTTACTTATATTTTCTGGGTACGTAAAAATAAGTGCTTTTCGAATATACATTTTAACAATTTTTTAAATGTCAAAATATATATTTAACAATTGGGAGTAGAAAACAGGTCAAAAGATGATTGGGGAGATAAGTTGGAACTGAAAGTGATAGAGATTAAATACACTGGGAGATAAAAATTAAATAAAATTTTGAAAATATTTCTTCCCCATTCAAGTAATCTTATGCAGTTATCAGGGAACTTTTATGATAATGTTACCACCTCTTGATACAAAATGCTACCTAAGAAACTTAAAATGATGCTGTAAATATGAAATCTAAATTGCACCATTAGGCTTCTATCCTTGCTAAGTCTGGCATAATTTTTTGTTTGTGCAACGACGTCCAAATATCTTGAGACCAATTTGGATTGCAACTGAGGTAACGTTCCTAGTTTACTTTGCATTGTTCAGTAGCTTGGCCTCGAACTCACTAAATCGTAAAAATGACACTGAACTGATGAACTATCTGCCTCCACCTCCTTTTTCACTTACATTATGGGCATGCACAAGCATATCCAGTTTAAGTGAAGGTGAGGACCGATGTGTAGGCTTCATATCTAGTAGGAAAAACAATGCTCTACAAACTGAACTATGTGTCTAGCATTTTTAATGTACTTACATGGGCACATTTATCATATTACTGTTTCTTGTATTTTCATGTAATAATTTAATAATTCATGTATATGAATTACTAATTATAAAGGAATTACAAGTTATTTTTTTGTTGCAGTGCAACATATAGCAAGGAACAGACTTATTTATTTTAACATTTTAATTTGAATTTTGGAGCAGCACTGAAACTACTCATGAACTGCAATATATTTATTTGGTGAAGACTTAGAAAAGAATTAAGGGATTCGAAATGTGTTGAAGGATAGAGCAAAGCCGGTTTCCAGGTGATCAGGACTTTGTTCCTGTGAGTTAGATAAAGAGATGATGATGATGCTGTAGTTGTTCAGGTGTCCTTTCAGAAGGAAGGGCCTCGTTAGGAAATGCTAAGAAGTCATTGCTATTCAGTTTGCCAAGTTCAGCTATCTCTTTGCTCTGATGCGGACAGGTAATGTCCTTCCCTTTGCCCTTTAAACTTCAATGGAGGTTTCATAGGGCATAGTTTCATCTGGAAACAAAAGTGAGATAACCTAAGACAACTAAGCAGAAAACAGCACCTTGACTCTAGTAAGAAAGAAGAAGCATTAAGGGAGAGGAGGGCCCCCTAAGACACTTTATGTAACTTCAATCTGGTTCATTGTGTATGCTTAAGAGAAAATGGCTCTCAGCGATCTGAAATCATAAAGATTTCAAAATTATCCATTCAAAAAATTCATTGTGTTATAACCCTTTTATTGTCCTACTGAAAATAGTTGCATGATTTTTATATATTTACATGCTCAGGATACATTTAATTACAAATTAATCAAGTCAAATTCTAAATAGTTTTTCTACTGCTTAAGAAACTATACAAACAAAAATAAAAAGTTAAAAATTTGATAGCATGTATTTTTCAATTATAACTTAAGTGTAAATCTAATTATTAATATTCAAATTGTCATGGAATATTATTTGTCATTCTGACTTTTTCTTTAAAATATAATACATTAGTATAAAATTGGGAATAGAAATTATATTTAAATTTAAATGAAGCTGGACAGTAAGGAGTTATAAAAATTCTGGGCTATGATAATCATTTTCTAAATCTCAGCATACGTTAACCTTAAAATTCTAATAAGAGATGGAAACAGTGCTTATTGGTAAAGCTCTTGCTTGTCTTACATGTGCAAATCTATGACTTTTCTTGTCATCAAGAGTACTCATGAAAGTGTTAAGAACTATAAACAAAAATATTTAATAAATATATTAAAGTTTTAATTGAAAAACAATTATATCATTTCCTCCTTTATTTCTATCCTCTAGCCACCTGTTAACTCTACCTCAAACTCCTCTGATGGTGTCATCTGCAAGCTCGATTTAATAGCATTCTTTTCCTATCATCATTATTTTTTACATATATGCATTTTTACAAATATATATAAATACTTCCTGCTGAGTGTGTGTGTTTGTGTGTGTGTGTGTGTGTGTGTGCATTTTGTGTATACAGCTTCAAGTCTGATCACTCTACATTTGATAAAAATTAAGAGCTCATATGTGGAAGAAGATAATTCTTTTCCTTCAAACATAAACTGCAAAATATGTATAGTTCTTTGGCTAGGGCTGAGAAATTTACCCTCTTCAGTGTTAACATGCCCACTAATATTGGCATTGTTAAAGTCTTATTTACACAACCATTTCTTGGAAAGACTGTCTAATTGAAAGGGGGTTACCAATCAGTCTTTCCTAAACATGTGTTTCCTTGATGTTTTTTTGTTAGAATCTATTTAACATGTGATTTTGACAAATAATTATTATTGTTTGTATTCTTTTTGAACATTGCAGAAGGTGAAACAACCATTTTAAGGGAGACAATGATGAAGTGGTATAGAAAAATATATTTCAGAAGTTTATACTTTCTGCTTTCTGCTTGTTTTTTGTAAAAATCAAAATATTGAAATTAATAAAATGCCATGACAATTATCAGCTGCTGTCAAGGATAATTTATTGACGGGATAATTCAAATCAATCATGAGTGATCTTTATGAATGTTTACTTATGTCTTAGTAAAACTGACCGAAATATAACATTTCACACTAAAATACTTTTAAATAATAAAATAGTTGCAAGTATCATTTGTAATTTGTTATTAAAATTAGCAGAATTCCTTATATTACTTAAGAGAATCATTTCCTCCGGTTGCTGCGACCACAGAGAGCCCGTGGGCAGCACCCCGCGAGCGAACTTGAGCCTCGGGTCCACAGGTAAGACCAACTTTTCTGCTGCAAGAAAGCGGCCTGGTGATCTCGGGACACACGGAGGCAGAATTCCTCTAGGACCGGGCACGTCCTGTGTTTACCGGAAGTCCCACACCCGCGGATCCCGGCCCGCAGCAGCTCTCTGCTCCCAAAACCCGTGGGAGAGAGACCTCACCGCCTGGTCAGGTGGGCACTCCTGAGGCTGCAGAGCAGAAGAGACCACCAACACTGCCCACCCCTGCCCACATCCCTGGCCCAAGAGGAAACTGTATAAGGCCTCTGGGCTCCCGGGAGAGGGCCCAGGAGCGCAGGACCCCTGCCTGAGACACCGCCGGAACCTGAAGGAAACAGACCGGATAAACAGTTCTCTGCACCCAAATCCCGTGGGAGGGAGAGCTAAACCTTCAGAGAGGCAGACACGCCTGCGAAACCAGAAGAGACTGCTCTCTGCACACATTGCTGATTCCAGAGGAAAACACCGGAGGCCATCTGGAACCCTGGTGCACGGAGGCTCCCGGAAGAGGCGGCGCAGATCTTCCCGGTTGCTGCCACCGCAGAGAACCCGTGGGCAGCACCCCGTGAGCG
Organism: Rattus rattus; assembly: GCF_011064425.1. Classification (NCBI taxonomy): domain Eukaryota; kingdom Metazoa; phylum Chordata; class Mammalia; order Rodentia; family Muridae; genus Rattus; species Rattus rattus. The sequence goes on from NC_046157.1 coordinate 73,213,099, forward strand.
AACTTGAGCCTCGGGACCACAGGTAAGACCAACTTTTCTGCTGCAAGTGACCTGCCTGGTGAACTCAAGACACAGGCCCACAGGAACAGCTGAAGACCTATAGAGGGACAAAACTACACACACGAAAGCAGAACACTCTGTCCCCATGACTGGCTGAAGGAAACAGTAAAACAGGTCTACAGCACTCCTGACACACAGGCTTATAGGACAGTCTAGCCACTGTCAGAATTAGCAGAACAAAGTAACACTAGAGATAATCTGATGGCGAGAGGCAAGCGCAGGAACACAAGCAACAGAAACCAAGACTACATGGCATCATCGGAGCCCAATTCTCCCACCAAAACAAACATGGAATATCCAAACACACCAGAAAAGCAAGATCTAGTTTCAAAAATCAGATTTGATCATGATGCTGGAGGACTTCAAGAAAGACGTGAAGAACTCCCTTAGAGAACAAGTAGAAGCCTACAGAGAATGGAATCATAAAAAAAATCCCTGAAAGAATTCCAGGAAAACACAATCAAACAGTTGAAGGAATTAAAAATGGAAATAGAAGCAATCAAGAAAGAACACATGGAAATAACCCTGGATATAGAAAACCAAAAGAAGAGACAAGGAGCTGTAGATACAAGCTTCACCAACAGAATACAAGAGATGGAAGAGAGAATCTCAGGAGCAGAAGATTCCATAGAAATCATTGACTCAACTGTCAAAGATAATGTAAAAGCGGAAAAAGCTACTGGTCCAAAAACATACAGGAAATCCAGGACTCAATGAGAAGATCAAACCTAAGGATAATAGGTATAGAAGAGAGTGAAGACTCCCAAGCTCAAAGGACCAGTAAATATCTTCAACAAAATCATAGAAGAAAACTTCCCTAACCTAAAAAAAAGAGATACCCATAGGCATACAAGAAGCCTACAGAACTCCAAATAGATTGGACCAGAAAAGAAACACCTCCGTCACATAATAGTCAAAACACTAAACGACAAAATAAAGAAAAAGAATATTAAAAGCAGTAAGGAAAAAGGTCAAGTAACATATAAAGGCAGACCTATCAGAATCACCCCAGACTTCTCGCCAGAAACTATGAAGGCCAGAAGATCCTGGACTGATGTCATACAGACCCTAAGAGAACAAAAATGCCAGCCCAGGCTACTGTATCCTGCAAAACTCTCAATTAACATAGATGGAGAAACCAAGATATTCCATGACAAAACCAAATTTACACAATATCTTTCTACAAATCCAGCACTACAAAGGATAATAAATGGTAAAGCCCAACATAAAGAGGCAAGCTATACCCAAGAAGAGGCAAGAAACTAATCGTCTTGGCAACAAAACAAAGAGAAGAAAAGCACACAACACAACCTCACATCCAAATATGAATATAACAGGGAAGCAATAATCACTATTCTTAATATCTCTCAACATCAATGGCCTCAACTCCCCAATAAAAAAGACATAGATTAACAAACTGGATACGCAAACAAGGACCCTGCATTATGCTCCTACAGGAAACACACCTCAGAGACAAAGACAGACACTACCTCAGAGTGAAAGGCTGGGAAACAACTTTCCAAGCAAATGGTCGGAAGAAGCAAGCTGGAGTAGCCATTCTAATATCAAATAAAATCAATTTCCAACTAAAAGTCATCAAAAAAGATAAGGAAGGACACTTTATATTCATCAAAGGAAAAATCCACCAAGATTAACTCTCAATCCTAAATATCTATGCCCCAAATACAAGGTCACCTACATACGTAAAAGAAACCTTACTAAAGCTCAAAACACACATTGCACCTCACACAATAATAGTAGGAGATTTCAACACCCCACTCTCATCAATGGACAGATCATGGAAACAGAAATTAAACAGAGACGTAGACAAACTAAGAGAAGTCATGAGCCAAATGGACTTAACGGATATTTATAGAACGTTCTACCCTAAAGCAAAAGGATATACCTTCTTCTCAGCTCCTCATGGTACTTTCTCCAAAATTGACCATATAATTGGTCAAAAAACGGGCCTCAACAGGTACAGAAAGATAGAAATAATCCCATGCGTGCTATCAGACCACCACGGCCTAAAGCTGGTCTTCAATAACAATAAGGGAAGAATGCCCACATATACGTGGAAATTGAACAATGCTCTCCTCAATGATAACCTGGTCAAGGAAGAAATAAAGAAAGAAATTAAAAACTTTTTAGAATTTAATGAAAATGAAGGTACAACATACCCAAACTTATGGGACACAATGAAAGCTGTGCTAAGAGGAAAACTCATAGCGCTGAGTTCCTGCAGAAAGAAGCAGGAAAGAGCATATGTCAGCAGCTTGACAGCACACCTAAAAGCTCTAGAACAAAAAGAAGCAAATACACCCAGGAGGAGTAGAAGGCAGGAAATAATCAAACTCAGAGCTGAAATCAACCAAGTAGAAACAAAAAGGACCATAGAAAGAATCAACAGAACCAAAAGTTGGTTCTTTGAGAAAATCAACAAGATAGATAAACCCCTAGCCAGACTAACGAGAGGACACAGAGAGTGTGTCCAAATAAACAAAATCAGAAATGAAAAGGGACACAAACTACAGATTCAGAGGAAATTCAAAAAATCATCAGATCTTACTATAAAAGCCTATATTCAACAAAACTTGAAAATCTACAGGAAATGGACAATTTCCTAGACAGATACCAGGTACCGAAGTTAAATCAGGAACAGATAAACCAGTTAAACAACCCCATAACTCCTAAGGAAATAGAAGCAGTCATTAAAGGTCTCCCAACCAAAAAGAGCCTAGGTCCAGACGGGTTTAGTGCAGAATTCTATCAGACCTTCATAGAAGACCTCATACCAATATTATCCAAACTATTCCACAAAATTGAAACAGATGGAGCACTACCGAATTCCTTCTATGAAGCCACAATTACTCTTATACCTAAACCACACAAAGACCCAACAAAGAAAGAGAACTTCAGACCAATTTCCCTTATGAACATTGACATAAAAAATACTCAACAAAATTCTGGCAAACCGAATCAAGAGCACATCAAAACAATCATCCACCATGATCAAGTAGGCTTCATCCCAGGCATGGGGGATGGTTTAATATCTGGAAAACCATCAACGTGATCCATTATATAAACAAACTGAAAAGAACAAAACCACATGATCATTTCATTAGATGCTGAGAAAGCATTTGACAAAATTCAACACCCCTTCATGATAAAAAGTCCTGGAAAGAATAGGAATTCAAGGCCCATACCTAAACATAGTAAAAGCCATATACAGCAAACCAGTGGCTAACATTAAACTAAATGGAGAGAAACTTGAAGCAATCCCACTAAAATCAGGGACTAGACAAGGCTGCCCACTCTCTCCCTACTTATTCAATATAGTTCTTGAAGTTCTAGCCAGAGCAATCAGACAACAAAAGGAGGTCAAGGGATACAGATCGGAAAAAAAAGAAGTCAAAATATCACTATTTGCAGATGATATGATAGTATATTTAAGTGATCCCAAAAGTTCCACCAGAGAACTACTAAAGCTGATAAACAACTTCAGCAAATTGGCTGGGTATAAAATTAACTCAAATAAATCAGTAGCCTTCCTCTACACAAAAGAGAAACAAGCCGAGAAAGAAATTAGGGAAACGACACCCTTCATAATAGACCCAAATAATATAAAATACCTCGTGTGACTTTAACCAAGCAAGTAAAAGATCTGTACAATAAGAACTTCAAGACACTGAAGAAAGAAATTGAAGAAGACCTCAGAAGGTGGAAAGATCTCCCATGCTCATGGATTGGCAGGATTAATATAGTAAAAATGGCCATTTTACCAAAAGCGATCTACAGATTCAATGCAATCCCCATCAAAATACCAATCCAATTCTTCAAAGAGTTAGACAGAACAATTTGCAAATTCATCTGGAATAACAAAAAACCCAGGATAGCTAAAACTATCCTCAACAATAAAAAAGGACTTCAGGGGGGAATCACTATCCCTGAACTCAAGCAGTATTACAGAGCAATAGTGATAAAAACTGCATGGTATTGGTACAGAGTCAGATAGATAGACCAATGGAACAGAATTGAAGACCCAGAAATGAACCCACACACCTATGGGCACTTGATTTTTGACAAAGGAGCCAAATCCATCCAATGGAGAAAAAGATAGCATTTTCAGCAAATGGTGCTGGTTCAACTGGAGGTCAACATGTAGAAGAATGCAGATCGATCCATGCTTGTCACCCTGTACAAAGCTTAAGTCCAAGTGGATCAAGGACCTCCACATCAAACCAGACACACTCAAACTAATAGAAGAAAAACTAGGGAAGCATCTGGAACACATGGGCACTGGAAAAATTTCCTGAACAAAACACCAATGGCTTATGCTCTAAGATCAAGAATCGACAAATGGGATCTCATAAAACTGCAAAGCTTCTGTAAGGCAAAGGACACTGTGGTTGGGACAAACGGCAACCAACATATTGGGAAAGATCTTTACCAATCCTACAACAGATAGAGGCCTTATATCCAAAATATACAAAAAGAACTCAAGAAGTTAGACCAAGAGGGAGACAAATAACCCTATTAAAAAATGGGGTTCAGAGCTAAACAAAGAATTCACAGCTGAGGAATGCGAATGGCTGAGAAACACCTAAAGAAATGTTCAACATCTTTAGTCATCAGGGAAATGCAAATCAAAACAACCCTGAGATTTCATCTCACACCAGTGAGAATGGCTAAGATCAAAAACTCAGGTGACAGCAAATGTTGGCGAGGATGTGGAGAAAGAGGAACACTCCTCCATTGTTGGTGGGATTGCAGACTGGTACAACCATTCTGGAAATCAGTCTGGAGGTTCCTCAGAAAATTGGACATTAAACTGCCTGAGGATCAGCTATACCTCTCTTGGGCATATACCCAAAAGATGCCCCAACATATAAAAAAAAAAGACACGTGCTCCACTATGTTCATAGCAGCCTTATTTATAATAGCCAGAAGCTGGAAAGAACCCAGATGCCCTTCAACAGAGAATGGATACAGAAAATGTGGTACATCTACACAATGGAATATTACTCAGCTATCAAAAACAATGACTTTATGAAATTATTGAGGCAAATGGTTGGAACTGGAAAATATCATCCTGGTGAGCTAACCCAATCACAGAAAGACATACATGGTATGCACTCATTGATAAGTGGCTATTAGCCCAAATGCCTGAATTACCCTAGATGCCTAGAACAAATGAAACTCAAGATGGATGATCAAATTGTGAATGCTTCCTCCTTCTTTAAAAGGGGAACAAGAATACCCTTGGCAGGGAAGAGAGGCAAAAGATTAAACAGAGACTGAAGGAACACCCATTCAGAGCCTGCCCCACATGTGGCCCATATATATACAGCCACCCAATTAGACAAGATGGATGAAACAAAGAAGTGCAGAAGTGTAGATCGCTCCTGAGAGACACAGCCAGAATACAGCAAATACAGAGGCGAATGTCAGCAGCTAACCACTGAACTGAGAATAGGACCCCCGTTGAAGGAATCAGAGAAAGAAAGGGAAGAGCTTGAAGGGGCTCGAGACCCCATATGTACAACAATGCCAAGAAACCAGAGCTTCCAGGGACTAAGCCACTACCTAAAGACTGACCTCATACATGGACTGACCCTGGACTCTGACCTCATAGGTAGCAATGAATATCCTAGTAAGAGCACCAGTCGAAGGGGAAGCCCTGGGTCCTGCTAATACTGACCCCCCAGTGAACTAGCCTTTGGGGGGGGGGGGGGAAAGGGGGGGGGGGGGGGGGGGGGAACACCCATAAGGAGGGGGGGGGGGGGGGTTACGGGGATGTTGGCCCGTAAACCGGGAAAGGAATAACACTCGAAATGTAAATAAATACTCAAGTTAATAAAAAAAAAAAAGAATCATTTCCTTTTATTTCTTGCAGTATTACATTTTAAATTTAACATTGCATCTGAAAAGAATACTAAACATCTAAGTATATAGTATTAATTTGAAAAACATGTATTATTTTTTTAAAAAATGGTTAGCTTTTATTTCTTTTAGCATACATTTTTGTAATCAAAATGATTTTCCATATGAACCTAATTCCATCAGAGTTACTGAAGTACCATAACTAACCCGTGTATTTAATATAAACATATACATTTTGGCAAAGCAATGGATCTAGCTTAAAAGGCAGTAAAAGAAATCAGCTGAGAAGAAGGTAACACATGGAACTAAACTAAGTGTTTCTGAGATTGGAAAATTAAGCAAAACGATGCTAGAATTCATCTAAGTTAGCAGAAAATGCCGCTACACTCAATAGACAAACAATAACTGTTGTAAAATCTGTTTCAAAAGTACATTATGAAATTCTTCATAAATTAATTTCTCATCTTAACTCAAATATGAAGTATCTCAGTATAAAAGATCAGTCTTTGGGAAGTTCATCAATAATCTGAAAGTGGAGAATAGTGGTATGAAGACACTAAGATAATTACCTTTCTCACTATGCTGTTGTTGTTTTTTCTTTTCTATTTTTGTTAAACTACTCTTTCAGCTCTGATAGTAGTGCGAATCCATTCAAACATTGCAAATATTCTCTAAAGTATGTTGGGGGAAGCACTATTGTTGAATGCATGGCATACTTGATCATTGAACATGGAAGAAGCTAACTGGTACTGATATAAAAGTTCACCCCTACTGTTAGTCCTCACAATACAGGAGATACTATAAATGCTACTAGAAGATTAAAAATACCCAGCAACATTATCGATGAGCTACATTAGTGACTGAATTGTCAAGGTATTCCCACTAGTGCAATAGTGGATAAAATCATAGAAGTAGTTAATGTTTTCTGGTTGTATTTCATGTCCATTCCATAGGATGATACCCATACATATAACCATTGTACAGCTGATTTTATAACTCTGGATTATTCAAAGGAACTGTAGAAGAACCAAGCACTATTGCATTGCTAAATGGACTTAGAAGTAAGCTGACTCTTCAATACTTATACACATAGATGAAGGCATCTTTCATCCATCTATAGAAAAGAGTCTAATGTTAAAAAGTTACAATTGATGTGGAGTCCAACAACTTGCCTACAAGTGAAGAACAAGAGACTTAGTCATAATTGTAATATATTGCAATGGTTATTTTTGGTTGTCACTTGACTACATCTGGAATTAAATAAAACACAAATGACTGGGACTAGGCACAGCTGTGAGACATTTCTTTCCTAATTTAATCATTTGAGGAGGGAAGGCATATTTCTTAACTGAATTAAGGTGAAAGAGTAAACATTTAATTCAAATCTTTCTTAATTGATTCTTTGTAAATTTCACAATATGTATCTCAATCCCACTCATCTCTCCGTCCATCTATTTTTTCACTCTTCCTCCCAAAAGAAACCATCATATTGCCATGTACATACATAGTTGGTCAGCAGCACATGTAAGAATAGTAGTAAAAGCAGTATTCAAAAAATTGTGCCACACCCGCGGATCCCGGCCCGCAGCAGCTCTCTGCTCCCAGAACCCGTGGGAGAGATACCTTACTGCCTGGTCGGGTGGGCACTCCTGAGGCTGCAGAGCGGAAGAGACCACCAACACTGCCCACCCCTGCCCACATCCCTGACCCAAGAGGAAACTGTACAAGGCCTCTGGGCTCCCGTGGGAGAGGGCCCAGGTGAGGCAGGAGCCCTGCCTGAGACACCACCGGAACCTGAAGGAAACAGACCGGATAAACAATTCTCTGCACCCAAATCCCGTGGGAGGGAGAGGTAAACCTTCAGAGAGGCAGACACGCCTGCGAAACCAGAAGAGACTGCTCTCTGCACACATTACTGATTCCAGAGGAAAACACCGGAGGCCATCTGGAACCCTGGTGCACGGAGGCTCCCGGAAGAGGCGGCGCAGATCTTCCTGGTCGCTGCCACCGAGGAGAGCCCGTGGGCAGAACCCCGCGAGCGAACTTGAGCCTCGGGGCCACAGGTAAGACCAACTTTTCTGCTGCAAGTGACCTGCCTGGTGAACTCAAGGCACAGGTCCACAGGAACAGCTGAAGACCTGTAGAAAGGAAAAACTACATGCCCGAAAGCAGAACACTCTGTCCCCATAACTGACTGAAAGAGAGGAAAACAGGTCTACAGCACTCCTGACACACAGGCCTATAGGACAGTTTAGCCACTGTCAGAAATAGCAGAACAAAGTAACACTAGAGATAATTTGATGGCGAGAGGCAAGCACAGGAACCCAAGCAACAGAAACCAAGACTACATGGCATCATCGGAACCCAATTCTCCCATCAAAACAAACATGGAATATCCAAACACACCAGAAAAAGCAAGATCTAGATTCAAAATCATATTTGATCATGATGCTGGAGAACTTAAGAAAAGACATGATGAACTCCCTTAGAGAACAAGTAGAAGCCTACAGAGAGGAATCATAAAAAATGCATGAAAGAATTCAGGAAAACATAAATAAACAAGTAGAAGCCCATAGAGGAGACACAAAAATCCCTGAAAGAATTAAAGGAAAACACAATCAAACAGTGGAAGGAATTAAAAATGGAAATAGAAGCAATCAAGAAAGAACACATGGAAACAACCCTGGATATAGAAAACCAAAAGAAGAGACAAGGAGCTGTAGATACAAGCTTTACCAACAGAATACAAGAGATGGAAGAGAGAATCTCAGGAGCAGAAGATTCCATAGAAATCATTGACTCAACTGTCAAAGATAATGTAAAGCGGAAAAAGCTACTGGTCCAAAACATACAGGAAATCCAGGACTCAATGAGAAGATCAAACCTAAGGATAATAGGTATAGAAGAGAGTGAAGACTCCCAGCTCAAAGGACCAGTACATATCTTCAACAAAATCATAGAAGAAAACTTCCCTAACCTAAAAAAAGAGATACCCATAGGCATACAAGAAGCCTACAGAACTCCAAATAGATTGGACCAGAAAAGAAACACCTCCCGTCACATAATAGTCAAAACACCAAACGCACAAAATAAGGAAAGAATATTAAAAGCAGTAAGGAAAAAGGTCAAGTAACATATAAAGGCAGACCTATCAGAATCACACCAGACTTTTCGCCAGAAACTATGAAGGCCAGAAGATCCTGGACTGATGTCATACAGACCCTAAGAGAACACAAATGCCAGCCCAGGCTACTGTATCCCACCAAAACTCTCAATTAACATAGATGGAGAAACCAAGATATTCCATGACAAAACCAAATTTACACAATATCTTTCTACAAATCCAGCACTACAAAGGATAATAAATGGTAAAGCCCAACATAAGGAGGCAAGCTATACCCAAGAAGAGGCAAGAAACTAATCGTTTTGGCAACAAAACAAAGAGAAGAAAAGCACACAAACATAACACATCCACGTATGAATATAACAGGAAGCAATAATCACTATTCCTTAATATCTCTCAACATCAATGGCCTCAACTCCCCAATAAAAAGACATAGATTAACAAACTGGATACGCAACGAGGACCCTACATTCTGCTGCCTACAGGAAACACACCTCAGAGACAAAGACAGACACTACCTCAGAGTGAAAGGCTGGAAAACAACTTTCCAGGCAAATGGTCGGAAGAAGCAAGCTGGAGTAGCCATTCTAATATCAAATAAAGTCAATTTTCAACTAAAAGTCATCAAAAAAGATAAGGAAGGACACTTTATATTTATCAAGGAAAAATCCACCAAGATGAACTCTCAATCCTAAATATCTATGCCCCAAATACAAGGGCACCTACATACGTAAAAGAAACCTTACTAAAGCTCAAAACACACATTGCACCTCACACAATAATAGTAGGAGACTTCAACACCCCACTCTCATCAATGGACAGATCATGGAAACAGAAATTAAACAGAGACGTAGACAGACTAAGAGAAGTCATGAGCCAAATGGACTTAACGGATATTTATAGAACGTTCTACCCTAATACAAAAGGATATACCTTCTTCTCAGCTCCCCATGGTACTTTCTCCAAAATTGACCATATAATTGGTCAAAAAACGGGCCTCAACAGGTACAGAAAGATAGAAATAATCCCATGCGTGCTATCGGACCACCACGGCCTAAAGCTGGTCTTCAATAACAATAAGGGAAGAATGCCCACATATACGTGGAAATTGAACAATGCTCTACTCAATGATAACCTGGTCAAGGAAGAAATAAAGAAAGAAATTAAAAACTTTTTAGAATTTAATGAAAATGAAGGTACAACATACCCAAACTTATGGGACACGATGAAAGCTGTGCTAAGAGGAAAACTCATAGCGCTGAGTGCCTGCAGAAAGAAACAGGAAAGAGCATATGTCAGCAGCTTGACAGCACACCTAAAAGCTCTAGAACAAAAAGAAGCAAATACACCCAGGAGGAGTAGAAGGCAGGAAATAATCAAACTCAGAGCCGAAATCAACCAAGTAGAAACAAAAAGGACCATAGAAAGAATCAACAGAACCAAAAGTTGGTTCTTTGAGAAAATCAACAAGATAGATAAACCCTTAGCCAGACTAACGAGAGGACACAGAGAGTGTGTCCAAATTAACAAAATCAGAAATGAAAAGGGAGACATAACTACAGATTCAGAGGAAATTCAAAATATCATCAGATCTTACTATAAAAGCCTATACTCAACAAAACTTGAAAATCTGCAGGAAATGGACAATTTCCTAGACAGATACCAGGTACCGAAGTTAAATCAGGAACAGATAAACCAGTTAAACAACCCCATAACTCCTAAGGAAATAGAAGCAGTCATTAAAGGTCTCCCCAACCAAAAAGAGCCCAGGTCCAGACGGGTTTAGTGCAGAATTCTATCAGACCTTCATAGAAGACCTCATACCAATATTATCCAAACTATTCCACAAAATTGAAACAGATGGAGCACTACCAACTCCTTCTATGAAGCCACAATTACTCTTATACCTAAACCACACAAAAGACCCAACAAAGAAAAAGAGAACTCAGACCAATTTCCCTTATGAACATGACATAAAAATACTCAACAAAATTCTGGCAAACCGAATCCAAGAGCACATCAAAACAATCATCCACCATGATCAAGTAGGCTTCATCCCAGGCATGTGCAGGGATGGTTTAATATCTGGAAAACCATCAACGTGATCCATTATATAAACAAACTGAAAGAACAAAACCACATGATCATTTCATTAGATGCTGAGAAAGCATTTGACAAAATTCAACACCCCTTCATGATAAAAGTCCTGGAAAGAATAGGAATCCAAGGCCCATACCTAAACATAGTAAAAGCCATATACAGCAAACCAGTGGCTAACATTAAACTAAATGGAGAGAAACTTGAAGCAATCCCACTAAAATCAGGGACTAGACAAGGCTGCCCTCTCTCCCTACTTATTCAATATAGTTCTTGAAGTTCTAGCCAGAGCAATCAGACAACAAAAAGGAGGTCAGGGATACAGATCGGAAAAGAAGAAGTCAAAATATCACTATTTGCAGATGATATGATAGTATATTTAAGTGATCCCAAAAGTTCCACCAGAGAACTACTAAAGCTGATAAACAACTTCAGCAAAGTGGCTGGGTATAAAATTAACTCAAATAAATCAGTAGCCTTCCTCTACACAAAAAAGAAAGAAGCCGAGAAAGAACTTAGGGAAACCCACACTTCATAATAGACCCAAATAATATAAAGTACCTCGGTGTGACTTTAACCAAGCAAGTAAAAGATTTGTACAACAAGAACTTCAAGACTCTGAAGAAAGAAATTGAAAAAGACCTCAGAAGATGGAAAGATCTCCCATGCTCATGGATTGGCAGGATTAATATAGTAAAAATGGCCATTCTGCCAAAAGCGATCTACAGATTCAATGCAATCCCCATCAAAATACCAATCCAATTCTTCAAAGAGTTAGACAGAACAATTTGCAAATTCATCTGGAATAACAAAAAACCCAGGATAGCTAAAACTATGCTCAACAACAAAAGGACTTCGGGGGGAATCGCTATCCCTGAACTCAAGCAGTATTACAGAGCAATAGTGATAAAAACTGCATGGTATTGGTACAGAGACAGACAGATAGACCAATGGAATAGAATTGAAGACCCAGAAATGAACCCACACACCTATGGTCACTTGATTTTTGACAAAGGAGCCAAAACCATCCAATGGAAAAAAGATAGCATTTTCAGCAAATGGTGCTGGTTCAACTGGAGGTCAACATGTAGAAGAATGCAGATCGATCCATGCTTATCACCCTGTACAAAGCTTAAGTCCAAGTGGATCAAGGACCTCCACATCAAACCAGACACCTCAAACTAATAGAAGAAAAACTAGAAGCATCTGGAACACATGGGCACTGGAAAAAATTTCCTGAACAAAACACCAATGGCTTATGCTCTAAGATCAAGAATCGACAAATGGGATCTCCTTAAAACTACAAAAGCTTCTGTAAGGCAAAGGACACTGTGGTCAGGACAAAGCGGCAACCAACAGATTGGGAAAAGATCTTTACCAATCCTACAACAGATAGAGGCCTTATATCCAAAATATACAAAGAACTCAAAAGTTAGACCGCAGGGAGACAAATAACCCTATTAAAAAAATGGGGTTCAGAGCTAAACAAAGAATTCACAGCTGAGGAATGCCGAATGGCTGAGAAACACCTAAAAGAAATGTTCAACATCTTTAGTCATCAGGGAAATGCAAATCAAAACAACCCTGAGATTTCACCTCACACCAGTGAGAATGGCTAAGATCAAAAACTCAGGTGACAGCAAATGCTGGCGAGGATGTGGAGAAAGAGGAACACTCCTCCATTGTTGGTGGGGTTGCAGACTGGTACAACCATTCTGGAAATCAGTCTGGAGGTTTCTCAGAAAATTGGACATTGAACTGCCTGAGGATCCAGCTATACCTCTCTTGGGCATATACCCAAAAGATGCCCCAACATATAAAAAAAGACACGTGCTCCACTATGTTCATAGCAGCCTTATTTATAATAGCCAGAAGCTGGAAAGAACCAGATGCCCTTCAACAGAGGAATGGATACAGAAAATGTGGTACATCTACACAATGGAATATTACTCAGCTATCAAAAACAACGACTTTATGAAATTAAGAGGCAAATGGTTGGAACTGGAAAATATCATCCTGAGTGAGCTAACCCAATCACAGAAAGACATACATGGTATGCACTCATTGATAAGTGGCTATTAGCCCAAATGCTTGAATTACCCTAGTGGCCTAGAACAAATGAAACACAAGACGGATGATCAAAATGTGAAGGCTTCACTCCTTCTTTAAAAGGGGAACAAGAATACCCTTGGCAGGGAAGAGAGAGGCAAAGATTAAAACAGAGACTGAAGGAACACCCATTCAGAGCCTGCCCCACATGTGGCCCATACATATAGAGCCACCCAATTAGACAAGATGGATGAAGCAAAGAAGTGCAGACCGACAGGAGCCGGATGTAGATCGAACCTGAGAGACACAGCCAGAATACAGCAAATACAGAGGCGAATGCCAGCAGCAAACCACTGAACTGAGAACGGGACCCCCGTTGAAGGAATCAGAGAATGAACTGGAAGAGCTTGAAGGGGCTTGAGACTCCATATGTACAACAATGCCAAGCAACCAGAGCTTCCAGGGACTAAGCCACTACCTAAAGACTATACATGGACTGACCCTGGACTCTGACCTCATAGGTAGCAATGAATATCCTAGTAAGAGCACCAGTGGAAGGGAAGCCCTGGGTCCTGCTAAGACTGAACCCCCAGTGAACTAGACTGTCGGGGGGGCGGCAATGGGGAGGGGGGAGGGGGAACACCCATAAGGAAGGGGGAGGGAAGGGATGTTTGCCAAATGTACATAAGAAATACTCAAGTTAATAAAAAAAAAATACAAAAAAAAAAAAAAAAAAAATTGTATAAGCCCAGACCAAGTTAAAACACAGGAAAGGGAATTGAGCAAAAGTCAGTCTACTATCGGGTAAGGATTGATAACTGATAATTTATAAAACAGAAATCATTTTCCTCTAATTCTCACCTGTAGAAATTCAATCATGCTACAGTGGAAGGACACTCAGACAAGAATATTAGGGAAGTACAAATTGCTCTTGATAGATGTGTGTGTGTGCGTGTGTGTGCGTGTGTGTGCGTGTGTGTGCGTGTGTAATAGAATACAACTTGGTTATGTAGTAATGAAAGCTTATGAATAGGGAGAGTTAGAAGAGTTAATATGATAAGAAGACATTATATGATTTTTTATGAAAAGTGTGTGTGTGTGTGTGTGTGTGTGTGTGTGTGTGTGTGTGTGTGTGCGTGTGCGTGTGTGTATGTCCCAAAATTTTATGAGCACTGGACTGGATAAGCTGTAGTTCAATTTTATTTTATTTTTTTCATCTTTATTAAGTCCCCTAAACCCTTCCCCTACTCTTCTATAAGGGTGTTCCTCTCCCCGTCCAACACCCCCCCAAACGCCCCACTCCCCCAACAATCCCCTACACTGGGAGTCCAACCTTGATAGGACCAAGGGATTCTCCTTTCATTGGTGCCCAGCAAGGCCATTCTTTGCTACAAATGCACTTGGAACCATGGGCCAAACCATGAATAGTCTTTGGGTAGTGATTTAGTCCCTGGAAGTACTGGATGGTTCACATTGTTGTTCTTATGGGGTCACAAGACCCTTCAGCTTTTTCAATGTTTTCTCTTATTTCTCCAACAGAGGTGCCATTCTCAGTTCAGTGGATTAGTGCTAGCATTTGCCTCTGTATTTGACATGTTCTGGCTGTGTCTCTTAGGAAAGATCTATATCAGGTTCCTGTCAGCATGCACTTCTTAGCTTCATCAATCTTAACTAGTTTTGGTGGCTGGATATATATGGGGTAAATGTGGGGCAGAATCTGAATGGCCATTCCTTCAGTCTCTGCTCTAAACTTTTTCTCCCTATCTCCTTTGCATATTTTTGTTCCCCTTTTTAAGGAGTGAATCATCAGCATTTTGATCATCCTTCTTGAATTTCATATGGTCTATGAATTGCATCTTGGGTAATATGAGTTTTTGGGCTAATATTCAATTATGAATGAGTACATACCATGTGCGTTTTTCTGTGATTGAGTGAACTCACTCTGGGTGATATTTTCTAGTTCATTCCATTTGCCTATGAATTTCATGAAGTCATTGTTTTTGATAGCTGAATAGTACTCCATTATACAGATGTACCACATTTTCTTTATCCATTCCTCTGTTGAATGGCATCTGAATTCTTTCCAGCTTCTGGCTATTATAAATAAGGCTGCTATAAACATAGTGGAGCATGTGTCTTTGTTGTATATTGGAGCATCTTTTGGATATATGCCCAAGAGAGGTATAGTTGGGTCAGTTTTCTGAAGAACCTCCACACTGATTTCCAGAGAGGTTGTACCAGTTTGCAACCCCACCAACAATGGAGGAGTGTTCCTCTTTCTATACATCCACACCAGTATCTGCTGTTACCTGAGTATTTTAACTTAGCCATTCTGATTTGTGTTAGGTGGAATCTCAGGGTTGTTTTGATTTGCATTTCCCTGATGACTAAGGATGTTGAGCATTTCTTTAGGTGTTTTTCTGACACTCAATATTCCTCAGCTGTGAATTCTTTGTTTAGCTCCACTTTTTAATAGAGTTTTTGACTCTCTGGAACCTAGTTAAAGTCACACTGAGGTATTTTTACATTATTTGGGACTATTATGAAGGGTGTCATATCCCTAATTTCTTTCTCAACCTGTTCATACTTTGAATAGAGGAAGGCTACTGATTTATTTGAGTTAATTTTATATCCAGCCACTTTGCTGAAGTTGTTTATCAGGCTTTAGTAGTTCTCTGGTGTAACTTTTGGGGTCCCTTAAGTATACTATCATATCATCAGCAAATAGTGATTTTTTTTTTTACTTCCTTTCCATTTTGTATCCCTTTGACCTCCTTTTGTCTGATTGCTCTGGCTAGAACTTCAAGAACTATATTGAATAAGTAGGTAGAGAGAGGGCAGCCTTGTCTAGTCCATGATTTTATTGATATTGCTTAAAGTCTCTCTCCATTTATTTTGATGTTAGCTACTGGTTTGCAGTATATTGCTTTTGCTGTGTTTAGGTATGGCCCTTGAATTCCTGTTCTGTCCAGGACTTGTATCATGAAGGGGTGTTGAATTTTTTTCAAATATTTTCTCAGTTTCTTATAAAATGATCATGTTGTTTTCTATATAATGTTTTATATAGTGGATTATGTTGATGGATTTCCATATATTGAACCATCCCTGCATCCCTGGCATGAAGCCTACTTGGTCATGATGGATGATCATTTTGATGTATTCTTGGATTTGGTTTGCAAGATTTTTATTGACTATTTTTGTGTTTCAACTGGAAATTGCTTCTGGGTTAAGGATGGAGTAATTGCCCACTTCGTTTTCCTGCTCAAGGACCCATCTGTTGAAGACTCATGCAGGGCCTGTGAGTCATGCCACAGTCTATGCACATTCATATGTATGCCAGCCCTGTTGTATCTAAAGACATTGTTGTCCTCCAGTTCATTTGGGGCTTACACACTTTCAGCCTCCACTTCCAAAGAGCTCCCGAAGTCAGAGGATAGGTATTTGATGGAAACATCCTTGCTAGGCCTGCCTTCTAGTTTCCAAGGTCTCTCACTGGGATGGTTTATATATGCTTGGCCCAGAGAGTGGCAAAGTTAGGAGATATAGCCTTGTTGGGGTCGGTATGCCCCTGCAGGCATTGGCTTTAATATCCTTGCCCTAGGTGCCTGGAAGCAAGTCTTTTCCAAGCAGCCTTCAGATGAAGATGCTGAACTGCCAGCACTTCTTGCACCATGCCTGCCTGGATTCTTCCATGTTCCTGCCTTGATAATGATGGACTGAACTTGTAAACCAGTATGCCAGGCTCAATTAAATGTTGTCCTTATAACATTGCTTTGGTCAATGTGTCTGTTCACAGCAGTAAGACCCTAAGACACTTATTCTCTGCATATTGGACAGATGTGGATTGCTTTTAGTTTGTATCTACTGGAGGAAAAGAATTCTCTGATGATGGTTGAGTAAGACACAAGTTTGTGGATATAGCAGACTATCATTAGGAATCAATGTATTTTAGTTCCTTTAGTAAAACAGTAGTATTTTGTTTTCCTCTAGGTCTCTAAACTATCTAGTCTCAAATTCCTGGCCACCCCATCAGTGCTATAAATGTTACCTCTTATAAGATTCACCACAAATCTAACCAAAAATGGAGGGAATACCAGGAAAGAGAGCTAAAATCAAGGGCTAAATGCTTTCTTCCACATAACCAACAACCTTCATACTTATTTTATTTTTTATTTGTTTAGTATATGTGCGCAAATACATATGGTTATGTGTATCTCCATGTTCCCTTATTTTACTCCTCTTAGAAACTTCTACCTTATCACTCTTCAAAATACATGTTGTCTTTTTGTTTTGTAAACTAAACACTAAACTCAGTATTACTCTCATGTTTTTAATATACATTTGGCTTTATCAACACATTCTCCATTGTAGAGACATATTATATGAAATACATATATATTTTTTCAATATATATGTGCACATATAGAATTTGATGTATTTTTGTACTAGCATCAAAACATACTTCCTTCCCTTTTTATAAGCTTATTCAGACTCCATTATTTTATGAATTTATCTTCTGAAATTAGTTTTAAGGACATCTATTCTTACTACGTCTAGACTGATGAAACTGAGAAAATCAAGATATCCTGTGTCTATTCTTTATACATAGTTTTATCATTTACTTTTTCTTCATTTGCTTAAAGCAAGGACCCTGTCTGGCTCTCTTTGTCTCTATGTCCCTGTTTCTGTCTCTGCCTCTGTCTCTGTCTGTCTCTCTGTCTGACTTGTGTCTCACTCACTCACTCATTCACTCACTCACTCTTAGAATCCATTATGTGACACAAGTTTCACTGATAATCAAAATTCTTTTCATGTCTCAGCCTCCCATTGCTGGAATTTCAAGCATGACTACTTTATCAAGTGAAAATATTTCTTGTCTACTAATTTTAGACAGACTGTGTTTTAATTACCACATTACTAAAACTTCAAAGCTTATTTGTCCCATTAATTTTGGATAATGCAAATAATCATCAAAACACAAATGATAAAATCTGGAAAAAAATTAATAATCATTTATAAAATCACTTTCATTGAGTTCAGTACTATAAAATAGTAATCGTTGCAGATTTTATTAAATAAATTAAAGCTCACTTTACAACATCGATTCTTCATATATTTCAACAAAATTTTTGGAAATCTCTTGTTCTTTTCAGATAAGTTTCTTTTAAGGTATAGCAAATACAGACACATACAGATGCCAACTGAAGGTATAACATCTCCTAAAATATAAAGAATAAAATAATTACCTACTAATTTCATTCCAATTTGCTTAGAAGGTTTATAATCTATTTTATGAAGAGGTAAGTAATATACATATTAAAGAAACAAAAGTTTCTATCATTATGCCCATGTGTGTTCATATTAAATATTTGATATGTTACATATGAGTATATATAATAGATATATCTCATATTTAAGTGTATAATAATTTTAAATAAATAGTGATCACAGTTTCTAAATTGCAAAAAGATATTTTAAAAGGATTTTTGACTTATATAACACAAATGTTCATTAAGGTTTTTATATACATTAATATACATTGCTGTATGAATAAAACTAAATTTATAAATATAGACCATTCCATGTACATGACATAAACATATATGAAGTGTCTCTAAGGAAGCTGACTTCAGCTACATTGAAAAAAAATAACTTGTACTTCCCTCGATAAAATAATACATATTATTATATATTTGCTATAATAAGGGTTTACAGTGTATTGCCGCCTCTTGGGGATATGTAATCATGAAACATTTGAATTGTAGCTATTTTTAATCAAATAAGCAGCCAGAGCATAACAAACTTTAGTAGTACTTACCAAGAAGGTATTTTTTTCTCTTTAAATTTGAAAAAGGGTATATGCTTAAAGACTCCTTACAAAAGACAGTTTGTTTTAAATTCTGCTCAGCTAAATGTTAGCTTTGAAAAATATTTTAATAACCGTAAAAGGAAATTTTTGTAGCTTCTGTATTTATCTTTTCCCCCATCGTTGGCTAGACTTAATAAGGTTTAGAAAATAATAAAGGATAATTTTTAAAACAAGCAAAAATAGAAAATTTCAACCAGAATATAAAAATACATGCTTTTTTTGCTCAAAATATCTGGTGTTAGCAAAATAAGCAATGTATTATATTCTGTCGATTGATCTATCTTTCACGGGGCTTTTATTTTCAAACATATTTTGTGATGTGTTTTATGGGTGTGTAAATAATCTGGAAGCAGAAGTATTCGATTAATCTTACAACCTGTTGCTAACGATCCAACATTTTCAAATTATTAGAGGAAGACATTAGATGCCCTGAAAGATAATTTCTTTGGAGAAAACAAGTATGATATTTAATTTGGTTATGAAGTATGGCTACTACATCAAAAATAATTCCCATAAAATAAAGTTATTTATCCAAAATTTCAAAAGTTTTCTTTGCAAAATCTTTATACAGAGAACGAAATGATAATCTTAAATAATTGAAATGTGGGAAATACAAATAAAATGACAAGCCCAGAAAAAGAAACACAAATGTTAACAATATTAATACAATAGCAAATGACGTGGTAGGAATACAAACCAAAATCACGAAGATGCACAAACCTGCATAACTTTTAAGTTGTTAAGTACAAAACTCAACAATATCAAAGGGTTAATATACACAACTATGAGAATTCTCAATTACAAGCAGAGCTCATATATAACACAAAACCTTCAGAGGACACTAACAGTTCCTTATGATGTAAACACTAAATTAACCTATCTAAGTCTCAGAAACAAGATTCCTGGATATACGTCTGTATGAATAAAAAAAAAATCCTTATACTAACAACTTAACGAGTCTATAAAGTTGCTTCCTAATGATTACAAACTGTGAACTTCCAAGATGCACTTAAACTTGACTAAAAATTTATAAACAAGGATATCGGCACTCCCACACCCCCCCCATAACACACACAATAGAAAATATCCATTTATATATTAGAGTGAACTACTGATGTTTTCCAACATAGGGAATACTTTTTACTATAAAAAGAATGTTTTTATTTTAAAGGTCCCTATACAACATGTTCATATATAGATAGCTAGATAAGCTAGAAAATTTAAAAAGTGTATAAAGTTAGAAAACATATCAATTTTTCACAAGTCTTGCTTTTAAAGAAATGTAATTTAAAAAAGAAATGTAATTAAAGCAGTTATAAATAGTGAACACAGTGGAAACCTAGAAATCTGAACATTATGATCACATAGCTTTACTGTAAGTAAGTTAAGAAAAAATATGAGAACATTAGAAGATTTAATTGATACAAACTAACTTAATCTCCAGTAGGAAAAATATTTTCTAAGACACATTTGGAATTTGTATATCTAGGTGTGTATAGCCTCACTTAGTGTGCTGTTTTCACGTTCTGTCTGTTTACCTTCATTTTCCTCACTTTGTGTATGTTTATAGCTGAACACTATTCTATTGGGCCTGTATACTCCATTTTCATAACCGGATCATGTGTTGGGGAAAAACTTGGTATTTCCATGAACATTACTAGGAAATTATCTGTGGAGTAAGAAGTAACAATACTTAACTTACTTTACATGGCTTTGTTTTGTTTGGGTTTTGGTTTTTGTTTTTGTGAAGTATCGGTTTCCTTTTGTATGAATTGTCTATTCAGTAAAGGTTGGCATCTAAGAGGGACAATGTTCATTTTTACTCAATTTATTCATGATCTTGGTTATAATATTATTAAAAACATATATGTATAATGAAGTATGCATAAATGCAATCTCTACATTAATGGTAACACAGGATGAATGCATTTTTGCAAAAATTGAAAATTCTTTTTTTCATATTTACAGGAATATAATTTTAAGTAGATTTTAAATTAAGTAAGTTTTATACAAAACTGTACATTTTTGTATCTGTCTTCATACTCAGTAATCAACCACTTGCTTTTCAATTAGTTGGGGTTATACAGTTTCATTTAATATTTGAATTATTCAGTTCAATTAAAGTAACAAATTCAGATTTAATACGCTCAAAGGGGTAGAAAAATTAATTGCAATTTAGAATGTAGCATCTAAAAAAAATGTTCTCCATGAGCCAGAAACCTGAAAGTATTTGATATAAAAATTTGTAAAATTACTCTACCGAAGCTGAGATATAGTACAAGCAGGCAAATACCATATAAATCATATTGCTTAATGTTTAAGTAACTCAGTTTTATTTTATGTGCAAAGAAAAGGGATCAAAAAGATTCTGATACAACTAAAAGACAAATATGTCCATCCTGTGAATCGTGAATTACAAATAATACAATATTAACTTGACTTAGCAAGATGTTTGAAAATTATTAATATGGTTAACATTTAGTATTCAAAAATGACACAGCGCAAGCATGCATTTACTTTAAATAAATACATGTATGAATTATTGAGCTTCATATTTCCTATCTGCCACTTTTTGAATACAGGAATATCTGGGTAAAATATTGCTATAATGTTTAGGTTTGAGTTATTGATATAAGCAATTTGGATAAATTTTTAACATGTTCCTATGTTAGTCTCTTTAATTTCACAGGAAACTTAATCTTAAAATATGGAAACAGATTCTGATTTATATTGAATCAGTACTTATAACCCATATCTTGCTGATATCAATTATAAGACCACATTTATAATGGCTTTTCTTTTTCAGCATTTGAGGTTATCTATAAAGAAAATGTGTCCTAAGCTGCTTATTTTCAGGAAAAAAAATATATATGCATATTGTGTGTTTGTGCATGTGTGTGTTTTTGTATTTAGATCTATTTATATCTACACATATCCATTATATTTTAAAATGTTATCAAATGCGTTGTGTATATTTTAGTATTTCAATGACAGATGGATATTTTAAAAGTCATTTTGCCTGTATCCTACTCTGAATATAGAACACGATGACACCTATACATCTTTTTATCTCAACTTCTCACAAAAAGCATTAAAATACACTGAATGATCATATAAAACTTTGTGACCTGTTGTGGGTTAGTGTTCCCATATCATACTCCATGCTAATAGTGATAAGAGCATTGGCTAATAGTTCTTTCTCTGAATTTGTAAAACTATAACCACTTATTTTTCTCTCCTTTTTTATTGGATATTTTCTTTACTTGCATTTCAAATATCCCCTTTCAAGATTTCTCCTCTGGAACCCCCATCCTTTCCCAGTCCTTTGCCTCTATGAGAGTGTTCCCCCACCTACCCACCCACTCCCTCATATCCCCCTCACTGATATTCCCCTACATGGCCCTGAAAATCCCCTACACAGGGCCATTGAGCCTCCATAGGACCTAGAGCCTCTCCTCTCACTGATGCCTGATAAGGCCATCCTCTGCTACATATGTGAACGGAGTGATGGGTTCCTCCATGTGTACTCTTTGGTTGGTGGTTTAGTCTCTGGGAACTCTTGGGTGTCTGGTTGGTTGATATTATTGTTCTTCCTATGGAGTTGAAAACCCCTTCAGTTTCTTCAGTCCTTTTTCTAATTCCTCACTGGGGGCCCCGTTTTCAGTCCAATGGTTGGTTGAGAGCCTCTGTATTTCTCAGGCTCAGGTAGAGCCTTTCAGGAGATAGCTATATCAGGCTCCTGTCAGCATGCACTTCTTGGCATCCACAATAGTGTCTGGGTTTGGTGACAGTATACGGGCTGGATCCCTGGTCAGGGCCGACCTTTCCTACTAGTAAAATTTGCAAACAAATAAACAAACAAACAAACAAAAAAAAACCTTCAATATTTGTGGTATTTGCCTGATGTTTTTCTGCCAATTTCATACTATTTTGTTCATTTACATTAAGAAAATTATTGGTATTTTTCTCTAATTACCCATAGAAATGTCTTTGCATGTATATATAGCATCAGATTCTGCCTTAGTAGTGAATATATATATATATATATATATATATGCAGTTTTGAAAAACTCTTATAGCAAACTTAAATTGTTATTCACTGTCATTTGAGCAGATCTCATGGAAATATTTAGGCACAAATGGAGGCACCTAATCATTTTCAGAATTATTAGTCTACTGTGGACTACATGTCTATTGACAATTACTGTTCTAATCTATTGAAAATAGAAAGAGACTAACATTGGAAGCAGGCTGACAAAACTCCTTTACCGTCATGCTTTTTATGCTTTTAACACTGTCAATTAAGCAATGAGTTAGCAAACACTTAAAAATATACCGTAAAATTTAATAACATCTTGTACTTAATAAGTCTAAACTTAATAAAGTCATCTGCTATAAATCAAACTCTATCTATTTAAGATTATCATCTCTGAGTTTGTCTCCTTGAAATTGTTTCTATATGTCTGGCAGAAAAAAAATATACATTTATTGATAAATAAATCTTGCCTCACACATGAAAGTAGACTGAAATTTTCTAAAACATTTATGTACTTTATTTTGCCACAAGGTTTCTGATAAACTCAAGCAAAAAAATAGAAGACAAAATTAGCTTATTCAAATGTTAGGTTACCAGTTGTTTGAAGTTTAAAATATAAAGGAAGCAAAACTTTAGTCATTGTATATTTTCAACTTAGTTCCTGAACACAAGTATAAATTATCAAGACAAGAAGAGGTTGGCCATCCGTTCCATCTTCCCAGTTAATGCTAAGCTTCAGAAGACTGATCGCCAAATAGTGCAATAGTCGACTTTAAATTCTTGGGGACACGTTTAGGGAGAGATGGCTTGTCAAAGGGAAAGCCGTGTTACTTTTTAACTTGAAGGAAACATTCAGAAGATAGACACACGGAGGGAAAGCACTGAAGGAAGAAATCCGTGGACTTTTCATCCAAGGCTCAGTAAAGGCCTTTGTCATGGAATGCCTGCAAGAAGGTCCGGGAGAGGCAATTGTTTCGAGATGTAAAGGTGCAACCTGGATTCTGTTAGAGACCACAGGATGTTGGAGATGCAAGATAAGATCCCTGCCAACTAGAGCTGCGGGACAGGTATGGAACCAATCCAAGAGAGAGGAGAGTGTCTGTAACAAAGTAAAATCAGCAGGAGATCCGTATAGTGCTATGGCATCAGACAGAAAGGTGCAGATCTAGGAGTTTGCATTGCTTGTTTGTTTGTTTCTTCCCTCTGTTATTTCCTTGCTACTCTCCCTTTCCTTGCCTTAGGAATGGCAGTGTATATTGTGTGCTATGCTGGAAGCATGTGATCTGCTTTATGATTTTAATTTTACAGGCAGTTACAGTTCAGGGACTGCTGTGCATCTCAGATGACTTTTAAACAGGGCAGAAGTTGGGATAGCACGAGGATGTTGAAGTTCAGACCGAATGCATTTTGCACTATAATGTGTCTACAAGCCTGTGGGAGGAGGAAGAGGTAAAAGTTGAACTGAATAAGAATGTCCCAAAGAGTAGGCTCATATATTTCACTGAGGATAGGATTTGGAAATATTGGTCCCCTCAAGGCTCAATGCTCCATTGAAAGGGAATGTCAGGGTGCAGAAGTGGGAGGGAGTGGGTGGGTGGGGAAGGGAACAACCTTATAGAAGCGGGGGTGGGGGGGGGGGGGATAGGGGGTGGGGAGGAGAGCAGGTTTCTGGAGGGGAAAACAGGAAATGGGATAACATTTAAAATGTAAATTAAAGAAAGGATTAGAAGAGCTGAAGGGGCTTGCAACCCCATAAGAACAACAATGCCAACCAACCAGAACTTCCAGGAACTGAACTATTTCCCAAAAAGCACACATGGCTCCAGCTGCATATGTACCAGAGGACAGACTTGTTGGGCACCAGTGGGAGGAGAAGCCCTTGGTCCTGCCAAGGTTGGACCGCACCCCCTCGGCGTTGGGGAGTGTATGGTTTGGTGGACAGGAAAGGGAGTAGATGGGGAGCTGAACACAGTTATAGAAGAAAGGGAGGGGGATGGGATAGGGGGCTTATCTCCGGAAACGGTGGAAGGGAATAACATTTGAAATCTAAATTAAAAAAAAAAAATACTCAGTGAAAGAAAATAAAATGTAAATTAAAATTCAATTTACAATATAAAAAAAATTGTTCTCTTATTGGAGAAAATGTGTCACTGGGGAACCGCTTTGAGATTTCAAAAGCCCATGTAAGGCCTGGTTCTTCTCTGGCCTAAGGATCCAAAAGCTCTCTAGCTGGATCACCGTGGCTGCTGTGCCTGCTACCAGGCTCCCTAGCATGATAATAACGGACTAAACCTCTGAGATGGTAAGCAAACTCCCAATTAAATGCTTACTTTCATAAGCATTGTCTTGGTCATGGTTTGCCACCACAGCAGTAGAATAGTGACTAAAATATTTAACTAGATAGCATGTATAAAATTCTCAAGGTGGGAAGGGAAGAAGGGAACAGGATCATATATGGGGAATGGGGACAGTAAGAAGTCCAGAGGGCGAAGAAAATGAATGGAAATAAGCAGCCTCAGGGAGTGGGATGGGAGGAGACCCTCTAGAAAGTAACAGAGACCCTGGAGGTGAGACACTCTGAAGACTCATTTGGGATGACGCTAGCCCAAATGACTAAAATTGGGAAAACAGAACTCAAAGATTCCACCTCCAGTAGATAGAAAGGGCCGCACGTGGAGCGACAGGGTTACTAAACTCCAGTCAGTTTTCCTGACCCAGAATTGTTCCTGTCTAAAAGAACTGCAGGGCCAAAAATGAAAAAGAGTCTAAAGGAAACTAGGTCCAATGACCGACCCAACTTAGGATCCATCTCCTGAGGGACGTGAAGGCCTGACACCACTACTGATGCTGTGGTTATAGACATGGCTCTCCTTTGAGAGGCCCGATAAGCAGCTGACTGAGACAGAAGCAGATACTTACACCCAACCATTCAACTGAACTCGGGGACTCCTATGTTTAAATTACGGGAAGAATTGAAGAAGCTGAAGGGGAGAGCGGACCCATAGGAAGACCAGCAGTCTCAACTGGCCTGGATCCCCGAGGTCTCTCAGACACTGGGACACCAACCAGAAGCATAAACTGGCTGGTCCGAGGCCCCTGGCATATATGTGTCCACTGGTCTGGCAACGGAGGGAGAAGATGCCCTTAATACTTGAGAGCTTGGAAGCTCCGGGGAAGGGGGAGGACTAGAGGAGCTGGGGCAGCGCCCTCTCAGAGGCAAGGGTCAGGTGGAATTGGATGAGGAGCTGTGGGAGTGTGACTGAGGTGAGGGCAACTACTGGAATGTAAATAAATAAAATACTTTAAAAAATATACATATATACACACACAAAAGGCAAACCTAACCAAGAGTAAAAAAATCCAAAATTTTGTATTTCATATTTTAATAGTTTACACAAAATATTATATATATATAATATACAAAAGGAATTACTATTATGAGTATAAAATGTTTCAAAAAATCCCGTTTTATATTTTAACACTGTATAAATTTTATAATTTTAATTAGTGATATCAATTTATTTTCTATGTATATTTATTTTATAATTAGAAGTACATATTCAATACTTGGTTAAATTATAAGTGAAAGTGATTTTAAATTAAAATTTTAATTAGCGATCATGCTGTCAATTATCACATTTTTAATAATTTTTAATGTTTTCTTTTAGAATTATATATTATAACTACTTTTTGAAACTTTTATGATTAGTTTATATAGTTCTTATGATATTATTTTATTTAAAGTTCGTTTGTACAATTCTAGTGATGCATATTCAACTTGTAATTCTTTTGAAAATTTCCATTGAACACTATTTACAGAAAACAAGTTGCTCCTTCTCTATTAACTAGATAATTACTACTCAGCATTGACCTGTCTCCTTTTCATTAAACACCTACTCATTTTCTTAATGTAAATAACACCACAGAAATTAAAGATGTAAATTCCTTAAAGAATTTGTTCATTAGTGTAACAAATGAAAGCTAATTATAGCATCACAGCAGCTAAAATAAAATTTCACTGCAATTTTACAATGAATACATGAGGTATGAAGAAATAATTATTTCTGGAATTTAAGGATTATTGAACAAAAATCTTCTTGCCCAGTCAGAGACAGTTCTTTATTAGCCATTGTTCAGAGTGGCCCCAGAATCCTGCAAATCATATTGCTTCTTGTAATTCATTCTTTGTGAATGCTGATGAGAATTGTTTGACAAGACCATATTGCTAACTATACCACGTGCCTCTCGTGTGCCAATAAGAAATTTTAACTTTTAATATTGCTAAATGAAAAGGAAATTTCAAAATTTTAAAATAAAAGTTATATATACTATGGAAATATTCAATCTGCGATTTATATTCAGCTAAGATGGCTACATCAAAATAGTAAGTGCTAGATATGGGTATAACCATTAACAAAAATCTATATTTTTGTATGGGTATGTGTATACATACTGTGTACATATGAGAGTGTGCATATGTATGTCTGTATGTGGGATGTACATAGGTGCAAATGTGTGAATG
This sequence comes from Rattus rattus, assembly GCF_011064425.1. Classification (NCBI taxonomy): domain Eukaryota; kingdom Metazoa; phylum Chordata; class Mammalia; order Rodentia; family Muridae; genus Rattus; species Rattus rattus. The sequence goes on from NC_046157.1 coordinate 73,240,739, forward strand.
AGTGTTTATGTGTTTTAGGGTTGTATGAGTGTCTACATGTGTATATGCATGCAGATGTGTGAGTGCACATGTGCCTGTTTGTCTCATATGAGACAGAGAGAGAGAGAGAGATAGTGTGATGTCCTGTAAGTTCAGTGTCAGTTGCAGATCACCATATGCTGCTGATTATAACGTTTGGAGTGATATGCAGAATATAATGCATGATGTGAGGAATGTGTTAATTCCATTAACTATGAAAATCATTTCTAAATGTGAATGTATCTAAATATGCATTGTAAAGTATAAATATATTCAAAGTTCATTAATTATAACTCAATAAATTGGGGTTAAATGAAGAACAATATGATCTTCAAAAAAGCAGAAGTACTGACCAAACTGTAGAATAAAGGGACTCAGCAGTTAACAGCGCAGCACAAGTCATGTTGATCTTGCAAAAGGCCTGGATTCGGTCCTAGAGCTCGAAGTGTTGGCCCACAAACATATATAATAGAATCTGCAGAAAAACCAATTCATTATTATGAACTTTGCATCAAGCCCCATATATCTTATATACATACATGTAGAAAACATCCTTACAAAATAAATAAACCTTTAAGAAACTGAATAAAATATATGATACATAGTTAAGTAATAATAAGCCAATTAATATTTAATAATGCATTTCATTACAAGTGTTATAGTAAATTCTGACTTCTTGTACAATAGGAACTATAAATTTTCCCATAAACACCTAAAAACTTCATTAGGCAATAAAACCTCCATCTTTACTTCATAAACTGCTAGGAATCTTTTATTCTTTCTCTAAAAATTTTACGGACTAATATAAATGAATTACCTGATTTTAATTAATTAACGTTAATTAGATGGTAACGAAGTGAGATACCAAAATTGGGCAATTAAATAAAACATTCTAGTGAATGAGTCCAATGGACAAGGCCCTTCTATTTAAAAAGCCACGCTTCGACACAAGCATGGGCTTTATTATAATTTCTAGATTTTATTTATTTTCATCTATTCATATTTCACAGGTTACAGGTGTCCAGGCCTTAGAAACAGTCTTAAAGAAATACGGGTAAAGAAATATGTATTCAAATCACTCAGTCAGAGAAGGTTAACTTGTTGTCTACAATTGTCAATGAAATATTTATGCCTCTAAAATCACTCAGTAGATTACTAACTTGCATGAAAAATGCATAAGGAGCAGCTCTCGTGAAAGGTAAAACTGACTGATAAATGCATCACATGAACTGAAAATGAATGTCCCGGTTTGTCCATGAACTGAACCTGTGTTCCTGCCTTGCACCATCTCTGTGCATTATGCAAGTGAATAGCTTCTTTCCCTAAGAAATGACTGTAAAATTGAATTATATAGTGACATCTCCTTAATAATGAGTGGCAATTATTTATAGCATAAAACACTGTTGTCATGAGCTCTGCTTGTTTGTTTTCAGTCTTATTTCATCTTAAAAGGAAAAAAAATACTCACAAACTTTAGGGCTTTAACAATGCAAGGATGAGATTTATCGGAAAACCATGTATCCTATAAGTCACATACTACCCTATATACTGAAGCTTGTCTTTACAAACCTTAAATCAACATCCTGACTCAGAATACCCAATGTTAAATGTTGGTATACAAACTGAAAAATCATGCTTAAAAATTGTTAGGTCTAATTTTAGAGATGGAGTTTTATCTGCAATTTTTTCACCAAATGTCAGTAGGAAAATCTACACTATCTGTATTTCATATGCTGGAAAATTATTTTAATGCTTTTCTTAGCCTAAATCATTCTTTGGTGACTGTCACTATGGTGACAGTGATACTCTGCAGTATCAGCCACAGGAATTTTTAAAGGTAGAACTGTGTCCAGCAATATCTGTAAAGTCATTAAATGAAGACAGCTTTACTAGGGGAGCTGTTCATGCTTCCTAGGTGTTTCCACTGAGAATAAAACACGTTTATGTTACTGAAATGTGATGGCGCCTATTTTGCTCTCACCTACTAAACATGGAATCCCATAAATTTAGTAGTAGGAAGCAGCATCAGTGTTCACTTTACCTCTTTACTTTTTGTAGCTGCCGTAATGAAATAAAAATTTCAGGTTTCCTTTGTACATTATACATTTTGCTTCAGTCAAAAATCAACTTAATACTGTGTCTCTACTACTTTATATTTTCTTGCATTAACGAAAGTCCAGTAGCACTATGTACCTGAATTGTGTATGATTTTAATATTTAAGGACGTTTAATTACTAAACTTTTAATATGCACATATACCTATACGCTTTATATGTTTAAAACAGACTCAAATCTTTTGCAATAAAATCCTTGAAAAGGCATTTCAACAAAAATAAACATAGTTATTGCTTCATTGGAGTAACCCTAAAAATTATTATCAAGTTAATGGTTAAGAAACCAACACTTTGAAGTTTCAAGTAGACATTCATCTTGCAAACTATACTTTTGGATTTCTGCTCAGTGACAAACTATTTCTGAAAATTTTTCAGTAATTTGTAATTTTGAATCAATACATTTAGTAGGAAAAACAATGAGCAAAAAGGTTTAGCAGGAAGAAAAGAAGGAAGGAAGAAATAAAGAGGGAATTTGAGAGGGCAGAAGTAGAAAGTAAGATGTGCCTGTGTTAAATCTTCTCTAAGGCAAATAGTTAAGCTTTAAATTAGAGAGAGTTAAAAAGTTGCAGACTTGTGTCAATTCTTCCATTACCAGTGTCCTTGGAAACCCTCCCCTGTTCACAGGTTTTGAGGCAGTATCCTTGTGAATTGTATGTTCCTATCAGAGTAGTGGCTTTTATCAGTCCCAAAGATTGAGAAGATCAGTAGAAATCATTTAAATCTTGGAGAAGTTTACATTTGTTATTGTTTTCTTGATTTGCTTTCATTGACATAACCCTGGCCTCCATCAATATATTTGCTAAATATGTTGATTTATAACTTATTTGTTTGGTCACTAATAAAAAGTGTATGTCCATAAGGGAACATAACATTTAGGAAACCCAAATCTGTACTCCTGTCTCATTGTCTCTCATACTTGGCCGCAGAATAAACTTCTCATTCTGTCTTTGAGATGGGAACTGTAGTATTTTTGTATTGTCAGAATTAATATCTGTTAGAGAATTGCATGCCCGGTATAGAGTGGATAATGTACTCTTAAATAATGAGAAATAAACATTGATAAAAGGTTCTTTGTAGTAGGTTAGCTCCATCAATTCCACTATGGTTATTTATGAAATGGATTTCATTTAAAAATATTTCTTGTCAGAAATAATTCGTTTTCAGCAGTTCATGCTCGGAAAGCTATGGGCACTTTGCTCTCCTAGCTGACACTTAAGGATTCAAGGACCAGCCTATTGCAGGTACTTACTAGAGATGATTCATGGCTTAATGTGGTATACTCTGAATTGGCTAACTTTTGTGAATGTGAAAAGTGTAGTCAGGGTGTGGTGGAGATAAACATAAGGGACTGAGTTTCCAGGAATGGAGAAGAGAAACACCAATATATGTTGCAGTAACAACAGAGGTTTCTGAAAGCCCTACAGGGGGATTTTTAGAGTTCGTCTACTTGTGTTTTGAAAGGATGATGGAGCCTTCTAATTTCTCTATCATCCACACTTAATTATGCACCAGCTTTGTCTTTTCTAGTTGTAAGGATAGGTAAACAAATTGTTTACCTGATTTTCATACGTATTTGTCAATGAGGTACTAACTTTTCTCATTTTCCCTTTCTAAGATGATTCTCTATTTAAGCAATCTTAGAGAAAAAAGAATATACAGCTAATTGTATTCCAAGTTATTAAACCCAAATACAATAAAAATATTCCAGCCTGATTATAACACAAGATTGATGCCCATGTCTATCATAAAACATGGAAAGCCCCTTACTTCACCCTGCCCTTCTGAGATGCAAACAAAAATCCCTGTGTATCACCTTCCAGTGTTTATTTTTCTGATGAGCAAGTTGAGATAATGTCTTGAATATTAGTATTACACACAGAATAATTTTAATTCATTTCTAATCTTTGAGGTTTCTAAAAATAAATTTCTGTAAATTGTGATAAACTATACCATAATAATATGGAATTTGCCAGTAGAATAAATTTCCAGTTGTTTCACAGAAATGATATTCATTAGAAGCAAGCACATTTTAACCATGTACTTTAAGGAACAGAGACCATTGGAGGTCGGCAGGGCTTCTTGGCAACTATACAAAGGGAAGAAAGGGAAGAAAGAAAGAAAGAAAGAAAGAAAGAAAGAAAGAAAGAAAGAAAGAAAGAAAGGAAGGAAGGAAGGAAGGAAGGAAGGAAGGAAGGAAGGAAGAAAGAGTCAAAGAAAGAAAAGCTATAACAGAAGGACCACCAGAACTTTAAGTCTCTGAAAAAAGAAATCAAGAAGATCTCAGAAGATGGAAAGGCCTCCCATGCTCATTGATTAGCAGAATTAATATTGTAAAAATGGCCATTGTGCCAGAGCAATCTACAGATTCAATGCAATCCCTATCAAAATTCCAACTCAGTTCTTCACAGAGTTAGAGCAATTTTGCACATTCATTTGAATAATAAAACTTTGCCATAGTGAAAACTATTCTCAACAATAAAACAAACAAATGAAAAACATCTGGGGCAATCATCATCCCTGACCTCAAGCTGCATATACAGAGCAGTAATGATAAAAACTGTATGATATTGGTACAAAGACAGGTAGATAGACTAAAGCAATAGAATTGAAGACCCAAAATTGAACCCACACACCTATGGTCACTTGATCTTTGACAAAGGAGCTAAAACCATTCAGTGGTTAAAAAGATGGCATCTTCAACAAATGGTGCTGGTTCAATTAGAGGTCAGCATGTAAAAGAATGCAAATCTAGCCATTCTTATTGTCATGTACGAATCTCCAATCCAAGTGGATCAAGAACCTCAACATAAAACCAGATACCCTCAAACTAATAGAAGAAAACGTGGTGAAGAGTCTTGAACACATGGACATTGGGGAAAATTTCCTGAACAAAACACCAATGGCTTATGCTCTAAGATCAAGAATCGACAAATGGGATCTCATAAAACTGCAAAGCTTCTGTAAGGCAAAGGACACTGTGGCTAGGACAAAATGGCAACCAACAGATTGGGGAAAAGATCTTTTACCAATCCTACAACAGATAGAGGCCTTATATCCAAAATATACAAAGGAACTCCAAGAAGTTAGACCTTGGGGGGACAAATAACCCTATTAAAAATGGGGTTCAGAGCTAAACAAAGAATTCACAGCTGAGGAATGCCGAATGGCTGAAAACACCCTAAAAAAAATGTTCAACATCTTTAGTCTAATGGAAATACAAATCAAAACAACCCTGAGATTTCACCTCACACCAGTGAGAATGGCTAAGATCAAAAACTCAGGTGACAAGTAGATGCTGGTGAGGATGTGGAGAAAGGAACGCCTCCTCCATTTTTGGTGGGATTAGCTGGTACAACTGGAAATCAGTATGGAGGTTCTTTGAAAAACTGGACATTGTACTACCTGAGGAAGCAGCTATACCTCTCCTGGGCATATACCCAAAAGATATTGCAACATACAACAAAGACACATGCTCCCCTATGTTCACAGCAGCCTGATTTATAATAGCCTTAAGCAAGAAAGAACTTAGATGCCCTTCAATCCAGGAATGGATACAGAAAATGTGATACATCTACACAATGGTGTACTACTCAGCTATCAAAAAAAATGACTTCATGAAATTCATAGGCAAATGTATTGAACTAGAAAATATCATCCTGGGTAACCCAATCACAAAAAAAGACACATGGTATGCAGTAATTGATAAGTGGATATTAGCACAAAACTCAAATTACCCAAGATACAATAAACAGACCTCATGAAGATGAAGAAGGATGACCAAAGTATGGATGTTTTACTCCTTCTTAAAAGGGGGAACAAAAATATTCATAGGAGGGAATATTTAGGCAAAGTTTGGAACAGAGACTGAAGGATTGACTATTCAGAACCAGCCCCACACATGGCCATATATATACAGCCACCGAAACTAGATAAGATTGTTGAAGCTAAGAAGTGCAGGCTGACAGGAGCCAGATGTAGATCTCTCCTGGGGAGACAGCAGAGACTATCAAATACAAGCGAAGATACTAGCAACAAACCATTGAACAAGAACAGACCCCTGTTGGAGGAATTAGAAAACATTGAGAGAGAGCTGAAGGACTTTGGGCCCCACAAGAACAACAATGCCAACCAAATCAGGTTCTCAACAACTAAGCACTACCCAAAAAACTATACATGGACGGACCCATGGCTCCAACTGCATATGGAGAAGAGGATGGCCTTGTTGGGCATCAAAGGAAGAAGAATTCCTTGGTCTTTCTAAGGTTGGACTCCCAGTGTAAAGGATTGTTGGGAGTGTGGAAGTGGGGTGGGTGGGGAAGGGAACACCCTTATAGAAGAAGAAATTGGAGGCGATAGGGAGATCATTAATAGGAACCTGGGAAAGGGAATAGCATTTGAAATGTAAATAAAAGAATATCCAATAAAAATACCCAAATAAAAAATGAAATAGAATAGAGTTGTCAGTTTTCAGCTAGCAATCACTGTGTCCAAGTCTTCTTCTTTTTATTTTTTCTCCATCTTTATTAACTTGGGTATTTCTTTTTTTTTTTCATTTTTCCATCTTTTTATTAATTTGGGCATTTCTTATTTACATTTTCAATTTTTATTCCCTTTAAAGTTTCCAGGCCAACATCCCTAACCTTCCTCTCCCTTCTCTATGGATGTTCCCCATCAAATCCCCAATTTCACCCCCAACAATCCCGTTCACTGGGGGTTCAGCATGTAACGCGGCCCCCCTTCCCACTGGTGCTCTTACTAGTCTATTCATTGCCCCTGTGCGGTGGAGCCAAGGGTCAGTCCATATAGTCTTTTGAGTAATGGCTTGGTCTTGGAAGCTCAGGTTGGTTTGCATTGTTGTTCATATGGGGTCTCAAGGCCCTTCAGCTCTTTCTCTGATTTCTTCAACGGGGGTCCAGTTCTCAGTTCAGAGTTTTGCTGCTGGCATTCACCTATGTATTTGCCATATTCTGGCTGTGTCTCTCAGGAGAGATCTACATCTGGCTCCTGTCAGCCTGCACTTCTTTGCTTCATCCATCTTATCTAATTTGGTGGCTGTATATGTATGGGCCACATGTGGGGCAGGCTCTGAATGGGTGTTCCTTCAGCCTCTGTTCTAAACTTTGCCTCCCTATCCCCTCCTAAGGGTATTCTTGTTTCTTAAAAGAGTAGTATGAACCCTTTTAAACACAGATTATAGATATGAAGGAAGAAGAGAAATAGAAAAAAAGGAAGAAAAAAGAAGTGACATGGAGAAGATTATGAATGGGGACAATCACTTAAAAGAGTTTGATGTAGTCTTTGGACAGAAAATCTTTAAATACACACAAAGTTTGGATAGAAATGTGTGTGAATCTTTCTTGAACTCTGTGATATGTATTTGATGGAGAGAGACAGTAGGTAGAAATTTGGAACTTCTTTAAGTATGAGGGAAAAAAATGAACCTAGATTACTCTCTCATAAACAGGGTGATCATAACATTTAAATATTATGAAAGATAATTAAGTCCAAAACATAAAATGGAATATATTTTAAGCAGCAATTTAGCACCATTAAAGAGGTGTACCCAATCTGTAATGCAGTGTGATATCGTGTTCCACAAAACATAAAATATAAAACATTCAACTCTTTGGCGGGTTTTTTAATAAATATGTCACTAGTCTCAGTTGTGTAATTTTAGTAATGATATAACTTTGATCAATTTACAATCTTCATGGTTTCTTAAATGAAATGTATTCTGTTACCTTCAGTAAGCGCTTTTGGTTTCCATTGTTCTGATGAGTTCTAGACACATCTAGGGAAATGTAGGAGGTTTACACATTGGTTATAGGTTTGCTGAAGAAGCAGTTGGTGATATCCACCAAGCATGGGTGATACCCATGTATAGGAACAAACAAGAAGAGCTGTGGAAATATAATAAAAAGAGGTGATCTCCTTAGAGTCTCTGCCAGAGCCTGATCAATACAGAGGCAAATGTTCAATGGCAAACATTAGACTGAGCAATGAGTTTCCAATGGAGGAGTTAGGGCAAAGACTGTAGGAGCTGAGGGAGTTTGCATCCCCATAGGAAGAGCAACAATATCAACCAACCAGAACCCCAAAGCTCCTAGGGACTAAACTGTCAACCAAACACACAGCAGGGGATGCATAGCTCCTGCTGCATATGTAGCAGAGCATGGCCTTATCTGGCACTATGGGAGGTGGAGGTTATTGGTACTGTGGAGATTCTATGACCCAGAGTAGGGGGTTGCTAGGGTACTGAATTGATTGTGTGTGGATGGGTGGCAGATCACCATTAGAGAAGAGGTGGGAAAGGGAGATGGGAGTTTGCAGAGGAGAAACCAGGAAGGGGGTAACATTTGAAATGTAAATAAATAACCAATAAAAATCAAAACAACTCAAACAACAACAAAAGGTTAGCTCTGCTGAAGTAATTAATATCCACAAAGATGTGGAATTTCACATAATAAAAATATGTTTACTTTGAGAGTTACAAGGAGAAAATTACATTTTAAAATCTTATCTATAACTTCTCCATACAAAATTAAAATATTATCTCATTTAAATATTTTATAGAGAAAAGGAATTATAAATGAGAAACAAATAGATCAACTATAGTACAATATATTCTGATTTGTTGAACTACTATTAAATTTAGTGTTTATTAGTAAAAAGTTATTGAAAATTACTCAGTTAAACCTTTATAAAAGTGGACATGTTAATTGCCATTGTTACATGTGAAGCAAAGGTAACCCTGTATAAATAGTTTCTAAGCAATCAGATCCTGCATTGAATAAAGTGTTTAGTTGAGGTTGAACTTAAGTTAGTGGTTGGGGAAAAAAGTAGGGAAATGTTAGGGAAGTGAGGAACTGAACCCGAGGAAAGCTAGCCATCATTTCTTTGAAAACCTGATACCTCCACAATAAAACATTAAAAGGTATTTTCTTTGTACAACTTGGTTTGCTTAACGTGAAGTGTATTCTTGACTGGTCCATGAGTAGGAAATCTTTATATTAGATATTATCCTAAGCACCTCTGCTTATACTAACATTACACTGGTAAATTGAGTAAAATTGCCTTATTAACCTTGTTAAGTTTTCCAAAGTAAAGTAAAAAGCCAATTATCATATATTTCTTGATAGGAAATAAGTCTTCCTGTCTGTCTTTCTAAAGATGGGAGCTTACTGTCTCCTGTTCTAAGACTATAATTTGTTTTAAGGTCTTTATGTTACATCTGTTGCTGTACAGTCCCTGTGATTTTTCTCCAGAGAGTTGACTATTGTTCTTGGAATGTTTCAGCTTACAGAGTCACATGGACTGATTTCTAAGGGTCTTTAAAATATTTATTACAATATAAGGTGTGTTTACTTCTGTATTTCTCTCTCTCTTATCTCTCTGTATATTTTTTTTTGTCTTAGTCTCTACCTCTGTGTGTCTCCCTTTCTCTGTTTCTGTCTCTCTTTGTCTCTCAATTTCTCTGTCTCTGTCACTCTCTCTCTCCCTATGTGTGTGTGTGTGTGTGTGTGTGTGTGTGTGTGTGTGTGTATAAAAGTATGAAATTGACTACTTCTCTTTGAAATCAATACATAAATGCAATGTTCTAATATTGACATTTCCTGATAAAAACAAAAGTATAATTTTCCCATGGGAGTTGGGGAGATTGCTCGGCGGTGGAAAGCATCTGATGTTCTTGCCGGGCCTTCAGGTTTTTCTATGTCTCCTGCACCTCTAGTTCCAGATTACCCAATGCTCTCTCTTAGTCTTAGCACTGCATGGAGGTGGTAGACATAAATATACTGAGGAGCACATGAATACATGCAAATTATAGTAGAACACTAAATCTCGTAAGAAGTATAATTGTCTTCAGAATCTCCATTAGTGAACTTTCACCATTTTCTGTAAATATTTGCCAATCTACAAGATTAAGCATTCTTTTTACCATACATCTCTACTTATTCAGATCTCAGAGAGGTTAGGAGAGAGTTCAACAAAGAAAAGAGGGGTTCTGACCTAGAGTTCTTGCCAACTTCCATGGTAGATATATTCACAAAATTGTTTATTTTATGTGTCAAATTAGTTTTTATAAAAGGAACCTGTATTAGCTTACTGGGCTAGCTGTAGAATACTATTGTCAAAAGATCTTATTCATTTATAACTTAAAAAGAATGAATGCTTAAAGAAATTGTAGCAGTTGCCTTTTATGGAATAAATATACAGAACTGAGTATAAGATTTTTAAAATTATAATGATTGAAAATGACTTATACCGAATAATCATTATCTGAGTGAGTATTTTAATGAACATTTTCTTCAAAATAAAATGCCCGTTTCAGATTTATTAATTTATTAATCTGTGCAAACATATATTGCTTACATTCTGTCTACCAAAATATTTTCCTTTTATTTACTGTATATTTTTACCTTAATATAATTTTCTGGGTGAAGGTATTGTCTCCTCAAAAAGTAGTAATGCAGAAATACATTTCAAATTTCCATACTTTTACATAACTTAATGCTAAAAGGAGAGGCTTTATGTATAAAACATTTGTTCAGTAATACTTTGTATAATCTCCCAATCCCAGTTCTGTGTCATGTATTTTATATTTTTAACTATTTACAGATTTATGTACCTACATCTCATAATAAATATATTAACTTCATCTGTAATAAACATAAAGTTTCTATAATATCATTTAATGTAGTACAAAGAAATAAGAGTATTTAATAAACTGTTGCTAATTGGTACACAGGACGTCAACATTTTAATCTCTCAATAATAGCCAGCATACTTATCATCCTTTTTCTGTAGACAAGGCTGACCTAATTTCAATGCTCAACTACATATGCATATGTAAATGTCATCTTTCCTATATTATTCTCATGTCTTGTAGATGACAACACATAGATTCTCCTATAATGTTCAGTATAACGTGTATAATGAACAGTACTCTAAAATAATCATTTTTCATCTCTATTAAAGTATAATCTCAGATGAAGTTAGGGACACAAAGGCATTCCTAAATAAATCCGTTCTAGCTCCTTTCATAGGAAAATCTTTATATCATTTACAGCAGATGTCCAGTTTTTATGAGCTGTGAGTACCCATTTTCTGACGTGAGAGGAGAATGTTCTAGGAATGACATGCTTGACAAACTCTGATCTCTAAAGCTGTGGGCTTTTTCCTTTAAAATGAAAAGTGGTTTTGGTTTTAATTAAGCTTCTCATATTTTCCAGGGATGCAGAAAAAAAAATTAACAAGAGCTCTGCGGCTCAGAGGCAAATATACTCAGTTTGAAAAGCATTGACAATAAATAACTCAGGATTATACTCCAATCCTAACTTCAAATTCCAAAGCCATATACACTAGAGAAAAGAAAAAATATGGTGTTTCAATTAAGTCAAGTCTTAATTTTTTTATTTTTTAGTCACAGATATGTTGTAGCCAACTCTAGAACATTCTGCAGAGTTTATATTACTAACTCTGTAATCTCTTTTTCACTTACACTGAAAGTTTGAATTTAAGCTGTGTTCTCTGAGGTAAAGGGTCAGTGGGCTTTCCCACTAAGCCACCAAACTCCTTATTTCTAATATTTTGAACCTGGGAATTTCTTTATGACAGAAGACACTCATGACGAATTATGTGCTCTGCCTGAGGCTGAAGTAGTATAAGAGAGGCTTATTATTGGCACACGTACTGCGGCCTGATGGACTTTGACCTTGAAGCAGAACTTAGGTTAAATGCTAAATAGTTCTTCAGCTGCTTAACTTGGTAACAAAACAATCATTAGCATCCTTTTATTTCAAAAAACGAAAGCTGTGTATATTTATGGTAGTCAAGATTGTATAAAATACCTTTAGTATTGAACTTTAAGAAATTGATACTCAAAGATTGAAAAGTTTATGAACACTGGATCAGGAAAAAAAGAAAACCATTAACGATGTATCTGGAAAGGGTTTTGTCATCCTGTTTCATATTTTCAGGCACAGTTTGCCTCTCATTAATGACAATAATGACAGTTCGATAGTCTCATTTTGAAAATGTGCGTATTATTGCCAAAGAAAGAAAACAAACAGAATTTTTTACAGGTTTTTTGCATGTGTTCATTAACTATTTTCATTAAATGTGTGTGTATTAAAATTGATAAAAACAATTGCTATTATTGTAATTGTACACTGTCATACTATAGAAGGTAAATATTTTAATAGTATATTAGAAAAACCCACCTGTTATTATGTGCTGTGTTTTATACAAAAAATGTTTGTACAGTGGAATATATCCTGAACAATTCATTTAACTGTAAAGAAAGAATATTATCCCATCTGGGTTCTAAGTTTTCCAATGTGTAGAAACAGCAGCATCTCCATGTTATTATGCATTATGAGGTTGTATCTGTTTTTGGATCACTTTCCCCAAACTGTCTTATAGCTATCAAGCCAAGCCTTGAGTGATTTAATCTTATTGTGGAATGGCAAGAAACAGTGTTAAAATATCCCCAACACTCTAACCATTTCTCAATGTAACAGAATTCTTAGTAGAAATAAATATCTATGACTGCTCAAGGTGGCAAATGAATGAACTATATACTTCTCCTATGCTAGAAAAATCCTTAAGAATTGAAAGGTAATTCGATTCAAAAATGTGAAAAAACCCAGACTTAATGTATCATAAAATTAATATTCATTTGTGTTTATATAATTAAATTCTCAAGACACATATCCCTTAATTAAAATTTTTCTTTTATAAAAATAATAATATTTAAATTAAAACAGTACTAAATCATTTCTCATCAAAAATTTCTCTGTTTGTCAAATGAAGAACTTGGAGGTTGCATAATATCTCAGTTATGGTGTTAGCAAGAGAACCCCAAGGGCCCAAGGATCCAAGCAGGGCAGGCCAGTCATGGTGGTGTTAGCATTTTATTCTTAGACTGGGAAGGTAGGGACAGGAGGATGAATTGGGATAAGTGGGTCTCCAGCCAACTTAAATTCTTGAGCTCATGGATCAGTGTAAGGTATCATTATTCATATAACATGATTGGTAACATCGGTGGAGAAAAGATAGAGACTTTTCTTCTTTGGCCTTCACATACATACATCTAGACACTGGAGAACATGTACATATAACCACACAAATGTTTTTAAATATCATCATATTCATGGCATGTTGGAATTATTCTTTAGAATGTGTCCATGGCAATTTATGCAATTTTATTAGGTAAATATATGCTATATTCCCTTCATAAATACACCAGATATCTATGTCCTTTAAAAGTATTGAAAATATTTAAAGTTGTCACCTCAAAGCGTCCTACTTTGCTCTACTGGAAGCACTGAACTAAAGGCAGTTTCTGTGTTACTGCTGAACTTATTATAAATGAAGTAAAATAAATAAAGGAAGGAATGAAAATAAACCATTTCTCTAATTGATTTAAATATTAAAGGTATAAATCAAAGCCCACCTAATCGTTCTACAAACCAGTCTTCCCTATGTGTCTCAAAATACTTGCAGATACAGAAAATCATGATATTGTGAAACTAAGTGTATTTTACAAACAACAAACAAAACAAAACAAAAACTTAAACAAAATCTGCCTATACACCAGAACCCTCAAAGGATCAGATTCTTCTGTTTCTGTTGAGGATTCCTCATTAGCTGGCAATCATAGCTGATTCCACACTGATCATCATTAGCCTTGCTATACCTGACTAGAAGTTATAGCTCTTATCTGACTCTAATCTCTCCTCTTATCATAAATTGGAAACCACTGGGTAAACATAATACTGTCTATATCTATGAACACTTTCCTCAATAGTCACAGGACATCAGAGCATCCACATGATCTTCTTACCTTCTGAATTCTCAAAACAATCATATGAAAACCAAATAATCTAGCAAAGACTTCTTATGTAAATTTAATTCTACAGTACTACTATAATACATGGCTAGTGATTTCAGTTCTCCACATCGATACTCAAACGATGTAAATTCCCTAATGATGATTTATCATGATTGAAATGTGTCTATTGCAGAGTCAGCCTTAAAGCAAGCAACTATTAATCTCTTGTTTTCACATACAAATTAGAATTGACTGTCTCTCAGTGCAAATTCTGTGCAAATCACTTGTACAAGAACTACAAAACCTATCTCACAAATAAACATATTATGCTTTGTTCTTGGAATAGACAATTAGAAAATGAAACTATAATATTTCATTTTATAGTTTGGTGTGTTGTGTCTTTACTATTTGCATAGAAATATGAACAGAAACAGGAGCAAACACTTTATTAATGACTTGGCAAGAAAGGATTGATTCAAAAGGTAATCAAATATATTAATTAGTATCTTATTCAAAACTTAAACTTTTATAATCCTTTAACAAACAACAGTTTCTATATTTGCTTCTTTGTTCCCAGGAATTTCAGTTATTATTATAATTCAAAAGCCATACAAATATAAAATTCTTCCTGTATTAGAAGAAACTGACCCAAATCTCACAGCAACTTCTGCTCCTGTAGAGAAACTGTCTTCAGTTTCCAACTTCCACATAATCATTTAAAAATATCTACATTTCCATTATTATTTGACCCAGTGCTCCCTTCTGGCTTCTTTAGACATCAGACCTGAAAATAGTAAATCTACATACATAAAGACTAAATGCTCATAAACATAAAAAACATTTATCACTTAAGGGATTAATTTTTCCTTACATATCCAAGATCTTAACTATGTACTTCAAAAAGTTTAAATATATTAAATATTTATTCCAGGAGGCAAAAATCTGGTCACAGTTACAAAGCAATGTCAAATAAAACATTACCAACACAGTAATTAGCTTAGTGTCAGATGTGGACACACAATTTTGAGCTCTATGTAGGCCATGTAGTTGCAGTTTTCTGACTCTGTCATCCACAACCACATAATCTTATGTGCTCAGACCCATTTCATTCCACAGCTGCTGCTTTCGTTGGTGTTTGTCCTAGAATCTTAGTACCCCTAATATTATGGAATCTCTACTCTCACTGAGACCTCATCTTCCCAAACACCCTCTCCTGACTCTCATGGTAGCACTCTTCAATTTTTCTCCATGAGTACTTCCACCCTGAGTTCTTCTCCAAAATTGAGGCTGCACCTTCACCAGGATCCTCTCCTTGCCTCTTTTATGCCTTCAAAACCAGCCCCATTTTGGAGACATTATGCTTAAGAAAATATTACTGCTCTGGTTTTCTAGGACAAATATCCTTTTGTGTGTATCATATAGAAAATTCATGACAGTCTGATTGCATTAGCTACCTCCTTTTCAAAAAGAAAGTTTCTTACATGAGGCTAACCATTCACTTATATGTTCTTCATGCTGTGTTTACTCTTATACCTTCCTAAGACATGTAATTCAACCTGAATAGAAATGTTTTAAAAGTCAGAAAGTAGATTCTTTAGAAATTCTAAGACAGGCCTGGCATTTCTATTCTGTGGTAGTTCCCATAACTATGATTTTGAACAGAATATACCATCTGATTCCCACCCTTTCACCCATGTGGAATGATATAATAATATACCTATATTCCAGTGGACAATCTTCCCAAGCTACTGAAATCTTGGCTCTTACTAGAGTACTTTACTCCCACTCCACTTCGATGCTGTATTCATATTTTTAAAAAGTCATGAAGAAAAACACACTCTCAGCTGTGATAGAACAGTTCTCCCTGTTTTAGAATAGAATTTAAACTACAGCAAAAGTTTGTTTTAGTTAAGGATTTCTACTACACCATGGCAAAAAAGAAAAACAACTTGAATAGGAAAGACCTTATTCAATTTATTCTTTCAGGTGTCAGACCATGACTAAGACAAGTCAGGCACGAACATGAGCAGGGCAGAGCCCTGGAGACAGGAAGTGAGGCAGAGGATAGAAAGAAGTACTGGTTTATATCCGAAGGATTGCTATTCTTCTTTTTAAATACACTGCAGGACCACTCATTTAAGGATAGCTGCATCTACATGCGTTGAGCCCCTCCATATCAATCACTAATTAAGAAAATGCTCACAGGCTTGTCAAAGTCCAAATCTTACCTTCTTTCCAATTAGGGTTCCCTCCTCTGACATAATTCTAGACTGTGTTAACAAAAGTAAATAAAGTAAACAAGCAGGCAGACAGGTAAAATAACCTGCGAAGACAGGGTTCATCTGTCAGAGAGGCTGGCCCATTATCTCTCCTTCTAATGGCAACACTGTTTATCAAAATGAGACTCATCGTCCATAAGGCGTAATGCGGCCCAATGAGAGTGAAAGGAGCCTTTCCTCCATTTTCTCCTCTGTTTGCAGTCTTAATAACTAAAATCAGACTTGTATAAAGCTCAGCCTCGCAGAGACACCTTTTTATATAGAGAGCTTCTAAACCCAGATGTGTATTGATAAGCCACCATAATCAGAAATGGTTAGATATTGAAGAAAATCAAAAAGATGAAATCTTCCCTTGGATAAAGGCAGACAATGCGATGCTGTGAATAGCGGGGGCTGTACAGGGTACAGAGACGAACAGTGTTCCTGCTCCAATGTATTGACTGACACCTCCTCTCTGTGTTGCAGACCACAACAGCTTATCACATTACTGTATTTTTCGATTTTCCTTGCTTATGTCCAAAAAGAGATGGAGAAGAATAAGAAGAATCTGAGAGTCTTAGGGTAGAAAAGCAATATATTGCTCATTAGTTTAATCGTCTCATTTCACATATGAGAAAATATTTAACGTGGAGATGTTGAAAGAGTGCATTGTCACACAGAGCTAGGAGAATAGAAGTCTTCCATTTTGTTATTCAGAAATCAGTAGATTATTTTTACACTCTTTTCTACTGTGAAGAATCAGAGGACAAAGTTAGCTTTTTACTAAAGGGAATCTTTGAATCACAGTTATCTATTTCCTTGTGGTGATTTATGTCATGTTGCTTGCCAAAAACTGAGAATTATATTTCACAGAACCCATTTGTTGAGCTTCGGATTGCAATGAGTTAAGCTTAACATTTAAAAAAAAGTCAAAGAGAAAGAAAACCAACAACTTGCAGCCTTGTCAGGTTCTCACAGTAAACGTTGGCCACATGTACTTTAGATAGGATGCATGGGATTCTCTTCTCCAGCAAATCCACTCATGGGAATGGCCTTCACTGCTTGTCCTTAGGAGGTCAGAGTTTTGCTCCAGAGCCTGCACATTAAGCAAAAGTTTTTTTTTTTAATTGTGTCTGGATTTATTTATTTATTTATTTATTTATTTATTTATTTATTTATTTATTTTTTAATGAAGAGTTTATATACCCCAGAAAACCCAACAAACTACTTCATAAACATGCCTAGAAATTTCTTATCTGTGATTCTACATGCTTTCAATTTAACAATCAATGTGTTATTGTGTACTTTTGTGTTATTTTTATTTATTTATTTTATTTTATTGTTTTTAATTATTAAGTCATTGTTTTTAATAGCTGAGTAGTACTCCATTGTGTAAATGTACCACATTTTCTGTATCCATTCCTCTGTTGAAGGACATCTGGGTTTTTTCCACCTTCTGGCTATTATTAAAAAAAAGGCTGCTTATTTTTAAGTTGCAAGTTGTGTTTAATTTCTAATACTTTTCTCATAACTTCTTACTTCTGTACAATTCATAGAAATTAGTTACTGATATTCTCTCAGATTCCCTATTTTGATATTGTATTTGTTTTTCTAAAGCATGGCCAGATTTCAGTAAGAAATACCACAAATATGTAATTCCCACAGTAAATATTCTAGTTTTTTAGCCATCTTTTTGTTCTTGATTTTCCACTTCTGTTCACCTCACATGTTTAGACTATCAGTTGAAGAAAATTTCTGTATATTCCTTTTGGAAATAAGAAAATGAAATATCATGAATACAGTGATGCCAAGATAAGGAAGCTAGAAATAATTTGATATTAAATTTGCTATTTTTAGTAGTATTTTAGAGATGTAGTAATAAACAATAATAGATTGGATGTTGATGTAATATAAATAGATAGGTTTCATTTATTGGAAAGCTAGAAATGTAAGGTCATGGTACAGGAGCATTGGTTTCTTATGTTTTTTCCTTTGTGGCAGGCATCTCTGTATTAGCTATGCCTACCCTTTGATATGCACACAGGGAAATAACAGAATTGAGTGGACTCTGAAGAGACTCAAACCAAGACATCTTATATCAAGGTTTATTCTCAGAAACACTTGTAATTACTTCTTTACCATCTCTATCTCTCTTGAAATGTTGCAGCATATAAACTTTGCTGGCATATGAACATTTAATTAACATTTCTTGAGAAAAAATGAACAAATATTACAACAATTTATAAATATACCTACTGGTTAAAATGAAATTATCATTTGAATGTTCCAACATAGCTATTCTTAAATATCCATATTAAGGGTGTGTTTATCTACATTATAAAAATAACTGTCTTAGGTTCATTTATTTGAATTAATGTAAAGTAATTTAGTTAATCCATAAGACAGCATGTGTTTAAGTAAGATAACACAATGTTTTAATATATGCTATATTTACTTATTTATCAATATAATTATTTATCTACCTACTTATATTTTGTTGTCATTGTGTGTGTATGTGTATTTGTGTGTGTGTGTGTGTGTGTGTGTGTGTGTGTGTGTGTGTGTGTGTGTAGTCACAAGCATGCTCAAATCAGAAGACAATATTCTGGGGTTGATACTCACTTTACTTATAAGGAGGTAGGGTATCTCTTGTTCTCTCACTCCTTGTAATAGCAACTACATGGCCTTGATAGATAAACATGGGATCCATATTTTGAAGGTATTCAGATTTATACTGTTACTTCTTTTATATGCTGAGCTATCCTACTGGCCCAATACATACACACACACACACACACACACACACACACACACACACACACACACACACACATATATATATATATATATATATATATATATATATAAAATCTTGTTTAAGTTTTTAAAAATTAAATAACTGAAGATTTCAAGAAAATGCAAGCTATCTAGTGCCCTAATTCTAAAATTTAGTGAAAACACCAAGACATTTATAATACAACAAATTTTCTCAAATTATTTTGTTAAAATCATTTACCAGTATCTGACTAATTCATTGATTATATGGTTTTAGTTATAAAAAACAGTTTAAGTTTGGCACTATTCAAATACATGACCAATATCACTATCACGGAAGGAGCTACAATGGTA
The DNA here is from genome assembly GCF_011064425.1 of Rattus rattus. Taxonomy (NCBI): domain Eukaryota; kingdom Metazoa; phylum Chordata; class Mammalia; order Rodentia; family Muridae; genus Rattus; species Rattus rattus. Next base: position 73,260,091 of record NC_046157.1, read on the forward strand.
GCTCACAAGGCACATTTAAATATATATTTTAATTATTCTCTTTTTTAATTTTGCCTTATTTTTTCATTTGCCTGTTCCTTTTCCAGAGAGAGAAGGGGGGGTGAGGGAGAGGGAGACAGAGAGGAAGAGAGAGAGAGGGAGAGAGAAATTGTCCTATCAACAAAATATGCTAGGGCAACAGTGGCATAAAACTTGTGGTAGTTGTCAACCAATATCTGATTTGACTAAAAACCAACTCCCTGAGAAGAAATGCATACACAACATTGCTTGGATAACTGAGAACCAGAGATTATATAGCCCAGAGTGCTACCATAAAAGGAAGCCCTAGTAGATTAAAAAAAATGTCATTGAAATGATTCCTAATGATATTCCACTATACTCATAGATCAATAACTTATCTAAAAATCCATCATCAGAGAGGCTTCATCCTGAAGCAGATGGGAACAGATGAAGTGCCCACAGCCAGTCAGACATTACCAGAGAGAGTCTAAATAGAAGGTCCCCATCTAATCCTTCCCATAGTGATCCCCACTGAAGAAGGAGCAGACAGAGTGTAAAAGTGACAGGGCATTGAAGACACCAGGTGAGCACCTCTCTAAGCTAACTATGCAAAGCACATGTGGAGCAGAAAGCACAGTCTATGTGGTCTGCATCTCATCCTCTGTGGCTTAGTATTTTTATTGGATGCTTGACCATGGGAATAAGTGGGTCCCTAATCCATGTGACTGCAATTGGGAATCTCTTTCTCATTTTGTATTGGCATGTAGAGTGTTGATATAATAGTTTCTGCATTATGTTGTATTTTGTTGTATTGTGTTCTGTGCTCATCTCTTAGAATCCTTTTCTTTTCTAATGAGAGACAGAAAGGATGAGGTGGTTATGGGGAACTGAGAGGAATACAGGAACAGACACTAAAATCAGAATATATTGTATAAGGAAATAATCCACTTGCAATAAAGAAAAATATGTTAAAGAATACCAAACAAAAACGAGAAAATAAAAACCAATCGAACAAACAAATCTAAATAAATACACAAACAAACAAAAATGGTGGAGCAGGGGTGGGACTATCTATAAAGAGTGGGTTTCAGGGAAACTTTGATCAGAAAATATTTTATAAAATATTGTATCCAATAAAGCAGCGGGAAGATGGAAAACGCGAAGACAAATGTGTGCAATACGTAACTCTAGTGGTATTTGGAAAATACCTTAAGGTTACGTAAGATGAAATGTAAACATTTTAAATTAATTATGCACATTTAAGATATTGCCAGATATTGAACAAAAGCCTAATGTATTTAAAGTTTTATTGCACACAAGAATATGAAGATCAGTAATAGAATCAGTGTAAAATAATTCGTGTTTGTAAAAGAAAAGAAATATATGAAATTAAGTTATTTGTATATCAAGATCACTTCAATAGAACATAAATAACTGTATGTATAGCCAAACCATGCTGCCTCTAAACAATAAATTCTAGCAAAGTGCAGGGAGTTTGATTTTCATAACTCTCATGTCTTAGTGTTGGAATTCCAACAGCTAAATTGTGAAGAATAATTTGTCCTACAAAACATAATTTTACAAAGTGAATTAAATGTTTACAAATATATGAAAGATCACTATAAAGAGTCTCTACATGGCCTGCATTTATGACATAACAAAAAGATCTACTAAGTGTAAGTCTTCATGGCTACCTTCTGAATACTACAAAACTACAACATTTTAAGAATAATATGATGTAAAATGCAATGTGATTTATGATACTCGCTTGAGGGCTACTGACAAGGAACATTGGGAGAACTAAAGGAAACAGGTGGAAAAAGAACAGATTGAAAATCCATGACTCAACCGTAAGGAAAACTGTGAAGTCTTTTAAGGACACATTATAGTATGTTGAGACTATTCCACCAAATTATATATATTTTTAAAATTTTTTTGAGAGGATCACAATCCTATTTCACATTACTAGTGTAAATACATTTGAGGAAGCAATGTAAATAAATGTCACGAAGATCCTGGAGGATTATCAGAATGGGGACCAGGTGTGGAAGTTAATATTCTAAGGATTGCAGCCTGGTCCACTGGTTCACAATTTTTAAATTCATCATTCTCCTCATTATTTACACATGTCAACTGGCAGCTTGCCACTCATAATGTATGCATAAAGACAATAGCCATATAATTAGCTGTGGATGACCTGTTTTGGCTGAAAATCTCTTCTCACCATATCAGAAATGCTTACTTACAAGCAGATATTTTGAAAAAAAATTGTTGGGATGAAGACAATTCTGTCTACTAAACTACATTGAAAGCAAAACGTACCCAAATATTATTTCTTTATTGCTATTGAAGAGTTCAGTAATGTAGACATATACATTATTTTCTGTAGAGAATTTACTAGTGTTAGAGAGAGGAAAAAAACAAAACAAAACAAAACATGTGCACTGGATTTCAAGGAAAACCAGACTGAGGGACTAAGAGTTGACTGCAGTTCCTTTGTACTTTGTGTGCAGTTTGAAATGCATGTGTACTATATTTCATATTAGATTTTAGCATAGGATCCAGATGTTCTTGACACATCTGCTTTTATACCTTTAGATAAACGAACTTGAAAATGATCCTGGCAGCTCCGGGGAGTGCATTAGTCACAATAAAAGGTACATATTTTTGTCTTGTCTACATGGTGATCATCTATGTATGACTAGATGTTGAATAACTAGTCATTTTTTATGTGGCCTTGAAATATTGCTGTTTGCATAACACTGATTTGCTATGCCTGGCCATCTGGTTATGGATGAAAAGCTGCAGCTACTTTATTTTCTTCTGTTTGCCTTTGTTTAAAATGAAATTTTAAATATTATCAATATCAAATGTTCTATGATTGTTTACACTAATAGTGTGTAATAATTTTAAGTTAGTCCCAGGTTGTCTCTCAATACATTTCTACATTAGGATGCCATTAGAGTTTTAGCTAACATAGTAAGTGGTAGAATTAAATACAATGTGTTGATGCGTTTCTAGATGCTGTGTGACAAACATAATTTCTTAATAACAGTGTGAAACTGTGCATTCTTGCCACCTGTTCATTCACCAGTAGACACGGGCTTGTGGCTTTCTTCTTAGGCAAAACAGTAAAAATATTGTGTGGAAAAAAATAATTCTTGCGTTTGTTGATCTATGAAATCTACACAATCTGTACATGTCTTTATATATCTCTAGTGTAAACTTTATAATTTGGATGAGTGTTATTAATTCATAATGATTGTGAAAATTAAGTAATTTTAGATAATATAATGGAAATTAAGAGTATAAGAAATACAAAGTTTAGACACTTAGCAAATAATTAGCAATTTACATATGAGTTTCAATATTGTTCGAATGAAACGTTTTTATTTTGATATAAACATGAGGAGAACTTGTTTAATTCCTTCAATGCTGCTCATATGGAGTTAAAGGTTTGGCCTTATATTATGGAGCTTATGTTGGAAGAAGACTGATTCTCCCTTTCTTAATCCTATCAGTTGCATATAGAAATTTGTCTAGAAGTTTAGTGAAGCTTCGTGTGAGATCTCTTACCCACATTGATGTGTCAATTGGTGGTTGCATTTGTAACGTCTGGTTTAGACAATGATTTTATTAGGATGATGTGGGTGGAGGTTTCCTGTCATACACAGAATAAATTATATATACGCATATGAAGTAAAAAGCAGTTCAGGTTTTGAACAGTAAAATTTTGACAAAATGTATATTTCACTTTGCATTAATATATTGCCTTTGACTTTTATCCACTATTAATACAATTAAGGGATGGTGCATCACTATGATTCTTTGCCTAATCTTAAGTTAATGAATTTATTTAGTCATTAAGCTTCAGCTTCTTTAAATTTATATTATTTAGTATTTAATATTTTAGAATATTTTACCTAAATCACTATTAATAGTTCACATTTGTATTTGGTTTTCATTTCTGGAATTACCCACAATTATATGTGTGTTTTCTTCCAAGTCATTCCCTCATTATCTTAAAATGCATCTACCATACAAAGAATATTGTATATTTACTAAAAATGTAGATTGGTAGACTGTCATTAAAATAAAGCCATAAATAAATCTTTTGTTGTTGTTTTTATTTTTCTAAGATTTCATTTTATTTTTTTTCCTTTTTTAAAAAATTGGGTATTTCTTATTTACATTTCAAATGTTATTCCCTTTCCCAGTTTCCTGTCCATCAGGCCCCTAACCTCTCCCCCTCCCATTCTATAAGGGTATTCTCCACCCCATCCACCCTCCCTTACTGCCCACCCTGACAATCCCCACCCTTGGCAGAACCAAGGGCTTCCTCTTTCACTGTTGTCCCGAAATCGCTATACACTGCTACAAATGCAGTTGTAGCCCAGGGTCAGTCCATGTACAGTCTTTGGTTAATGGTTTAGTCCCTAGAAGCTCAAATCTTAATACTAAGGTAATAGTTCATGCTCCAGAAATAACATACATTTGTCCTTTTTTAATAAATTCACACCTTATACTGATCTATAAATTATATCTGTTCAGTAATTCTTTTGCTGATTTTCTTTCTTAAGAAGGTCTCCAATAACACATATGAAATTACCTGGTGCAGATTCATGGAGACCCCTTGCTTGTCACTTCAATCTTTTGCTTGTTCTTGAAACTCTTTTCCTCACATTGGGTCACCAAATATTGATGTTGCTTTGTCTTACTCTATCTTGTTTTGTCCTGTTTCACTGTTGTCTTTTGAAGGCTGGCTTTTTTCTGAAGAGTGAACTGGGGGTGGGGGAGTGAATCTGGAGGATTTGGGGGGAAAACTCTCCATTGTATTATTTTTGTCAGTCATATGAAAAAATTGAAATTCTGGTAGGCTTCTAAAGATACATTAAATGTATGGTTGACACATACATTCATATATGTGTGCATATACACACATATATATGTTCCTTCATGTTTTTAAATCCCAAGCCAGATAATACTACATTCTTTCTACCTGAGAGATTTTCCCCTGACAATTATAGCAGTTCTAATTTTTTTCAGATTAGTTAACAGAGATGAATACATCAATATCGTGAGACTGACATGAACTGATTTTCAAGATTGTCAGATAGTGATGGGTTAACTCATTGATTCAAAAGAACACTATCAATATAAATGTACACATGAGGTCTTAAAGTGAAATACAGATTTTTTAACTTTTCTTTTACAGTAGAAATTAATCACTATCACTCTGTGCAGAAAATTTCATGGAGGAACTTCTCTGGTTCTTTTCTGATAACCTTGAAAACTTCCTTCTAATTTCTATCATCTTATTTATTGCTGTACCCAAACAAAGTATTGTAAGTTTCATTCTACCTTGGCAATGTGCATTATCTGTATGCATGAAGGTACCATAATAAAGTATATTTTTATGTACTTAGAATGCACACTAATATTAAAAAAAACAAAAATGAGTTAAAAATTGTTGGTGACACATTTTTTTTCCTACATTCTCTGTTCAAGTAATTTGGGCTTTCCATTAATAAACAAGGGTTGTTTCCTATTCCATAAAGCTAAATGACAATATTTTCTTTAAAGAAACAATAAAACTTAAAACCTGGATAGTACTATGATTATATGAATTATCTGATATTGTGTTGCTTTTGATCTCATCATGCTTTCAATACTTGAATGTGTATATGTGAAAAAAGGCAATCTAAGCCAGAATTATCAACACTTATTTTGCTTCTAACTATTACCTAGGTTGAACCTGTAGTGCTCATTAGGCGAAATATTATTTCTCATCATTGTGATGAGAAACTATCATTAATTGTTTCTTCCCTTAATAATTCTTGTAACCCTAAACCAACTGAGACTTTGTTTAAAATAAAAATCAACTACTCAGTGCAGGCATATATCAGTGAATCCAAAATACTCCCCAGGAGCCCAGCATGTGCAAGGTGTAAAGCACGAGACGAGAAAGGACATAACATTTTAGAGTGATTTTCTTTATTATCCTTAGGTACATAGGTGGTTCAGTTATGTCAGAACTGAGAAGAAAATGTTGCCAATCATGGTGCTCACCTAAACGACATTTTATAGTTTTGAATTTAACTAACAAATACAATTTCTATGTAATATACAGACAATAACAACAAGTTAGTAGCCAAAAATATTCTTTCTCTTGGGGAAGACTGCAACCTAATTTTAAATAACTCCAAGGAATACATATATAAAGAGAATACACCTCATATTATTAAGACAGACTCAGTCAGTGTCATGCTGCAGATGGTTAGGGCCCAAGTCACAGGCAACTGGGATTGGCAGTCTGTGCTATGAGTGTCTGTCAGGGACACGGTTTTCTTCTTAGTTTTATCAATGAGCTCTAGGCTTCTTTGCAGGTCAAACCACAGGGAAAGTCTGACAGTGAGCTGCTGCCAAGGATACGCAGAAAAGCACTCACCCTGTATTTAAAGGACCCAAGAGCTGAAGAGAGACAGTACTTCTATCTCTTCTACGTGGCATGAATAAAAAGACATCTGATTTAGCGGTTCTGACAGCCCACAGAAAACTCAATGCAGACACAAACAGAATATTGGGAAAAAGTATAAACAACAACAACAAAAAAACAAAAAAACAAAAAAAAAACAAGAGAGAGCATCTCTCATTCTTAGGTTTATGAAAGTAAAATGTAAATTCTGAGTACCCCTGAAAAATGAATATTTTGTTAGTTGATTTAAGTACATTCCTTCATTTAATTTAACTAAATAGCGTACATGTTTATGCAATTTCCATAGCATACATTCCTTGATGATGTAAAAAATTCTCTGCTTGTAGAGAGAAATAAAATGAAATCTGAAAAGGATCTAAAATGGAGGTTAAAAGGCTGCCATGGAAAGTGTGGGCTTTGGAATCCTGAGCGTTTATATGTAAATGTGCTCAGCTATTTATCAGAGATGAGAACTTAAAAAGCTACAAACTTTCTCATACTCAATTGCTATGAATGCAGAATGAGGGAAGTACATGTTCAAATGAGTACCTGCCTCTTATATTTTTCTTTTGATAACTATTTTGTAAATAATAGTTAGCAAACAAAACCAATCATTAAATCATTAAAAATTCACGATCATCAAAGTCAGATTTACTCCATCCATAAGTCAGTATTAGTTTTTACTTTTCTTTCAATTTTATATAGTCAACCTAGAGCCTTCTGTACTTAGTAAAGCACTCCACATTAAATTACCTGATTTTCTCTCATTACTATTTAATATCAGTCAATATATGAATCTCTGGGGGAATTGTACAGAGTGTTGAAGTTTAACTGAAGAAGAACTTGATCTCAGATGATGTTTGAAATCATCATCCATCACCATAAGGTGAAAAACTTTGAAGTGGTCAGACTGGTTAGGGATCACCTAATGTCCTTTAATAATTGCTTCACCAACCAAGATGTACCATGATGGAATTGTATTTTATTATTGATGTTATAACTAACATTTTTTCTTCACATCTCTCCAGAGAATGTGCAGACAATGTAGTATTCTTTGAGGGTAAGGCTGCTCACACATTCTGTAGTCCAGGCTGAAACTCAATGGATAATTTTCTTGTCTTAATTTCCTGAATAGTGAGATTACAGGTCTACAATACCAGGTCTTGATAACTTTTTAATGTAGATTTATATTCAAAATATTTAAAGTGATAACATTTTTTAAAAAATCAATGGTATCCAAGTCAGCAATAAAATTTTGTACACATAACTCATCCTTCTGTCATAATGTGTTGGGAGAAAGATGGCACAGAATTGTTGGATTAGCTAACCAATGATTGATCCAGTGTGAGCCTACACCGGAAGAGAAAGCTTACTCCTGACCCTGCCTGGAGGAACAGAAACCAGAAACTGATTGGCCCATTGACCTAGGTTAAAAGAAAGCCTAGCTAGAAAAAATGATAGATAGATAGATAGATAGATAGATAGATAGATAGATAGATAGATAGATAGACAGACAGACAGACAGACAGACAGGTAGATAAACTGTCAATGAAATGGTGCCTAATGATATTCTGCTACATTCATAGACTGGTGCATAAACTAATTGTTATCTGAGAGGCTTCATCCTGAAACTGATGGAAACAGATGCAGAAATACAGTCAAATATTAAGTGTGATCTCAGGAAATCTTGCTGAAGAGGAGAAAGTAGGATTGTAGGAACCAAGAGGGGTCAAGGACACCACAAGAGAATCCACAGAACCAACAAACTTGGACACATAGGAGCTACCTGAGACTGAACTGGCAATCAGTGAGCCTACATGGGTTTAACATAATTCCTGTAAATGCATGTTAAAATTGTGTAGCTTGCTGTTCTTGTGAGTCTCCTAACAGAAGGAGTGAGAGCTATTTCTGAAGCTTTTGCATGCTTTTGGAACTTTTCCCCTCCTATTGGGTGGCCTGGTCCAGCCTTAATATAAGAAGAGGCACATAATTTCCTGCAACTTGATGTTTGGTTTATAGTACCGGGAGGCTCACCCTTTCTGAAGCAAAATGGCACAGTATTGGATGGAGCTAAAGGAGGTAGGGGTCGAATGGGAGATGTGGGAGGAAAAACTGGTCAGGTTGTTATATATGAGAGAGTAAATTAATAACAACGAAAAGAAGCAGAAGAAGCAGAAGAAGAATGTTGCTGTAAAAATATAAAAAATAAAAAAAAGTATAGTTGTCTTTTTCTTCGCTAGGTCCAGCACTGTGGTGCCCCAAGATATCTGCTAGATATCTTGGCAGAAACACATCCTAACTCCATGGCGCCCAGTGTCTCCTGTCACCGCACACTTTCCTACACTCAAACTGTCACATAAAAGAACACACAACACAATAATCTTAGATCCAATTGATAAGATATAATTGCCCACTTAAACATACAAAGCCCGGTACCAACCATCCCTTAGGAACATTGATAACAACCTGTAAACACACAGAGTGAGATCTTTAAGTCAGCCTCCACTGTCCTGCCATGCCCCCCCCCTTCTCTTCTTTCTCTATCCCAGTCTCCACCCATCCTTCCTTCTCCTCCAATGACAGGCCTCCTTCTATCCTGTACCTGCCCCTCACCTGTATTTTACAAATTCAATGGGGGCGGAGTTTCTGGTGAAGTCACCTGATTCCTGAGTACAAGACTAGGCAGATGTCCTTGGGGCAGTGGAATTAGCATCAAAATATAGATAACTCCAGGGCAAACCACAACAGAAGAAGAAGGAGGGAGAAGGAGGAGGAGGAGGAGGAGGGAGGAGGAGGAGGAGGAGGAGGAGGAGGAGGAGGAGGAGGAGGAGGAGGAGGAGGAGGAGGAGAAACATTGAGTTATTAGCAGAGTTAAAAAAGAAAAATTAAAGCACTATTACTAAAATCAGAAATACAACAAACAAAATCATAATATTTGATTTATTTATTCACACTCTGTCCCAACACAAACTTCTTGACACATTTATACTTCTGTCCAGGATAATAAGTAATGAACAGTCATGTCAGCAGAAGGCAAATGAATTCACAGTTAGGTAAAACAGTTCTCTTTGGTTTTGCTTTTATTTTTAGAAGCTTCTTGTATTCTAGGCAAACACATTTAATACTATTTAAATGTATTCTCAATTCACTTTTCAGGATTTACTTACAAGAAGTATTGTCTTTGGAGTTGAGAGAATATAAATAGTTAATTATGAATATTTAAATATTAAATAGTAATGACATATTTATAAGATATACAATTTTGAAAATTTATATAATTATATTGCAAGTAATGTGAATTAAATGTGGTACTGAGGAACAGCCAGACTGATTTCCAGAGTTTGTTGTAACAGCTTGCAATTCCACCAGCAATGGAGGAGTGGTCCTTTCTCCACATCCTCAACAGCATCTGCTGTCACCTGAGTTTTTATCTTAGCCATTCAGATGGGTGTGATATGGAATACCAGCAAGCACCTAAGCTGATAAACAACTTCAGCAAAGTGGCTGGATATAAAATTAACTCTAATAAATCAGTAGCCTTCCTCTACTCCAAGTATTAAAGGGCCGAGGAATAATTTATGGAAACAACATCCTTTACAATAGTCACAAATAATATATCTTGGTGTTACTCTAACTAAGCAAGTGAAAGATCTGTATGACAAGAACTTCAAATCCCTGTAGAAAGAAATCAAAGAAGATATCAGAAGATGGAAAGATCTCCCATGTTCATGGGTTGGTAAGATTAGTATAGTAAAAATTGCCATCTTACCAAAAGCAATCTACAGATTCAATGCAATCCCCATCAAAATTCCAACTCAGTTCATTATACAGTTTCAAAGAGCAATTCTCTAATTCATTTGGAATAACAAAAAAAACAAGGATAGAAAAAAAAAACTCTTCTTAACAGTAAAAGACCCTCTGAGTGAATCATCACCCCTGATCTCAAGCTATAGTATAGCAATAGAGATAAAAACTATATGGTATAGAAATGAACCTACAAATATATGGTCACTTAATCTTTGACAAAGAAGCAAAATAATCCAGTAGGAAAATAAGACATCATTTTCAACAAATGATGCTAGTTCAACAGACCATCTGCTTGTAGAAGAATGAAAATTGATCCATTCTTTTCTCCTTATACAATGGTCAAGTACAAGTGGACCAAGAACTTCCACATAAAACTAGATACAATCAAACAAGTAGAAGAAAAGTGGGTAAGAACCTCAGACACTTACACACAGAGGAAAACTTCCTGAACAGAACACCAGTGGCATATGCTCTAAGATCATCAATTGACAAATGGGACCTCATAAAATTGAAAAGTTTCTGTAAGGCAAAGCATACTGCCAATGGGTCAAAATGCATCCCACAGATTGGGAAGAGACCTTTAACAATCCTAAATCAAATAGAGGGCTAATATCAAAATTATACAAACAACTCAAGAGGTTAGATTCCAGAGAATTAAACAACCCAATTTTAAAAAATGGGGTACAGAGCTAAAAGAGAATTTTCAACTAAGAAATCTCACATGGTTATTTTGGGAAATTCTTAATTACTACTTCTATTCCTGTGTGGTAATTGTTATGTTGGAATCATTTATTTCATCTTGTTTTTATCTATATAATATATTTCAAGAAGTTGATCTATTTTTCAGTATTGTGGAATACAGAATTTTATAGCATATCCTTAGAATCTTGTGAATTTCCTTGATGTCTGTTGTAACATTGCAATGCTCCCTCCTTAATCTCTGACATTAATTTGAGTCATCTCTCTTGATTAATTTGGAATGGGTTATTAATCTTGTGTATTTTCTTAAAGAACCAAATAATTATTTCATTGATGCTTTCTATTTTGTTTGTTTCAACTATTTCTTTAAGCCCAGGTTTTGATTATTTCCTTGTACCTAATATTTTTTTATATTATTTTTTCTAGATATTTCAGGTATATAACTACATTATTAACATATTTGTGTGTGTATATGTTTATTGTGTGTGGTTTATATTATGGTTTATTTTATTATTTTTGGTTGACATGTTTTTTTAAAAAAAGAGTAAAGAAAAGGACATATGAGTTGAGTAGATAGAGAGGTAGAAATGATTGGAGCATATTTGGAGGAAGAAAAATATTATTATAACATACTTAATAAAAACCTTTTTGAAGACAATCTCTCCAGTGTCTTTGATAACAGAAATTTAAAAATATGAACTTACCTCTTACAACTGCCTTCATTGTGCTTTATCAAAGGTTTGGGTATGCTGTGTTTAAATTTTCATTCACTTCCAAAATGATTTTAGTTTTATTCTTGTTTCCTCTCTTGATACAATTTTCATTCAGTAGTGAGCTGTTCATCTTATGCACTTTTCCACCACATTTTATTGCTGTTACAATCCAGCTTTAATCTATTCTGGTCAGATATGATGCTGGATATTATTTCAATTTATTTGTATCTGCTGAGATTTTCTTTATTTCCTAACATGTATTTGTTTATGAAGTGGATTCCACTGTCTTCCAAGAGGAAAATACATTCTTTAGTGTTTTGTGGATATTCTGTAGCTATTCAATCCAGTTAATTTATGACAGTACTTAAATCCAAATTTCTGTTTACTTTTTCTCTAGATGACCTATCTTCTAGCAAAAGGATGGTATTAAGGGCAACTTATAATTCCTTATTTAAGGATGGTCTCCAGTCAAAAAATTTTATCTCCTCTGCAACCAGTCAAGCAAGTGCTGGAGAGTTCAAGACAACCACAGCACCAGGCTTTCATATCACTATTGCCACAGCTCATTAAGCCCCACTTAAAGCATTTCACTGTTTCAGGAATCCAAATTTCCTAAATTCATATACCTCCAAATGAAAACATGCTCAAGCCTATCACAGCAATACCTCACTCCTGGTACCAACTTCTGCTTTAGTTAGAGTTTCTGTTGCTGTGAAGAGACAACAGTTCTTCTAAAGCAATTCTTCTAAAAAACAATTTAATTGAGACTGACTTACAGATTCAGAGGTTCAGTCCATTATCATCGAGGTGGGAATATGGGAATGTCCAGGAATGCATGGTGCAGTAGAAGCTGAGAGTTCTGTCTTGATCCAAAGACTGCCAGAAGACTGCCTCTTCCAAGCATCTAGAAGGAGGGTTTCAAAGTCCACCCTCACTGTGACACACTTCCTCCAACAAGACCGCAACACTTACAACAAGGCCACATATCCTATTAGTGACACTCCGTGGCCAAGCATATTCAAGCCACCACATTCCCCCCCTGGTCTCCATAGGTTTGCTCAAACACAGGAATCTATGATAGCCATACCTAGCCAGACCATAACACAAAATACATATAGTCCAACTTCAAAAATCTCCATGCTCTAGTACAGTTTTTCCATTCCTTGACTAGTCTTAAAGAATTTTTTTACAAATATTAAAATAACCACACTTTAGTAAATTTAATTCCACTTATCCAGACTATCTTTTTCAATTCTTTTCCCACAAATTTAAATCTGGTTTTGATGGTCAGGTACATTTCTTGGGTTTACCCCAAATTTAAATATGATTTTTGAGTGTGAGGTGTATTTCTTGGGTACAGCAGAAAGATGCAGAATGTTTCCAAATGTTTCCAAATTTAACATGTTGGTCTATGTATTTTCAGCGGGGATTTGAGATGATTAAAATTGATAGTTATTGATGGGAAATGAGTAATTCTTGTTATATTATTGCTATGGTTGCTTCCCTTAAACTGACTGTTACAGAATTACATATTCTGTCTTATTGCTTGTAGTTAACCTTATCAGACTGATGCTTTCCTTCAGGTGCCTTTTGCAGAGCTGGATCCATAGATATAATTTACTTCAGTTTGGTTTTATTGTGGAAAGTTTTCTTGGTCTGTCACTGATGATAGATAGTTTTGCTGTGTACAGAAGTCTATGCTGGCATTGTGGGATCTTGTGTGGCTTGTAAAACCTGCAATGTACTTCTTTTGGCTTTCATAGTCTTGATTGAAAAATTATTAGTGTAAATTATCTAAATTTATATATGACTTGACCTTTTTCCCTTGAAGCTTTTTTTACCATATCTTTCTTGTATAAATATAGATTTTTTTATTACTATTCATCATGGGAGGTTTCTTCTCTGATTCTATTTGTGTTTTGTATGCTTCCTGTAACCTTGTAGGCATCTCTCTATTTAGACTGAAGAATCTTTCCTCTCTAATTTTGTTCCAATATTTTACACAGTCCTGGAATTGTTTACCTTCCTTGGTACCTATTAAGCATATGTTTGGTATTTTCATGGTGATATAGATTTCCTGGATTCTTTTTCCTGGATATATTGTACTGTGCTCTCCCTTTCTTTTGCCTTGTCCTTACAGTTTGAGATTCTGTCTTCTTCACCTTTTCAAATGCTGTTGGACGTTACCTTTAAAGTCTTTGTTGGACACCCTAAGATTTTTCATTCCTCTTTTATTTCTTTTTTTAAGTGACTATATCTTCATTAATTTTTACTCATACATTTTAATGTTTTTTTCCATTACTTAATTGAACTATGCAATTTTATTGTCCTCCTTAAGGCATTTATTTTTATCATCTTTAATGTTTATTAATCCTTTCATAATTTTTATTTTGAAACCTTTCTCTTGTGCTTTTGCTAAATTTGATTCTTCCTGGGTATTACAATCATTATCCATTCAACAGTTAATGAACACCTAGGCTGTTTTAGTGTTTTCTCAAAAAACAAAATCAGTTACCCTGATTCCATGATTGATAGATGCTCTTTAAATTGTAAATCTTAAAGCATCTGAGAAAATTAAAAAGACACTATTTTTCCCCACGTTGTCTGCAAAAATTTTAGTATATTTACATGTAAAATTCCCCACATGTTCCCTTCATTTATATTTATAAAATGTATACTGACAGAGAAGAATTTTGTATTTTAAGCTGAAATTTCATCATCACAAGTGCCTGAATACAAATGAAAAATATAAAACTTATTCTCACACACTATTGCTTACCTGTGACAGTTGGGAAAAACAAAGAGTTACAGATCAAAATATAGAATAAAAGATATGCTTTCAGTGATGTACTTATGAATACCACACAGTATATAAAGAAGACAGTACTTATGAAGCAATAGGAAACATGTGCAATAATTTTAAGAGTTAACAAATCTTGAGTAGTTCTTGCTTAGAATATTTAATGAACCAATGTAATGTAGTTAACATAAGACTTGTTCCCAAGGGGTTGGGGATTTAGCTCAGTGATAGAGTGCTTCCCTAGCAAGCGCAAGGCCCTGGGTTCGGTCCTCAGCTCCAGAAAGACTTGTTCCCGGCAGACTGATGTCTTGATTTTTATTATTCAGTTGTCAGCACGTGGCATCAAGACAACATGAATGGACAGAAGTCAATGACAGACAATGAAGAGAAAGGTTAAGCAGAAGGAGGAGGATAATTGAGAAGCTCATGGTTATAAAAAAAAATACATAAGGGTTATATGCACAAAATAGAAAATATTATGCAAAATAATTTTACAAGGTTGAATTAATACTTAGATACTTAGTAAATTCAAGGCTCTACTTTCAATCAAAGATGATGAAAAACCAGCAGCAAGTAAACAGGCGTGCAAGCAAACAAAAGAGAAAAAGAGCAAAGAGAATTCTGCAAAAGTTAGAAAAATAACTATATAAAATATTCTACAAAAGTATGAGTTACTGTTAAAATATGTAATTCCCCTAGAAGGTTTTTATCCATTTAAAAAATATGATAAACAGAAGTACAATAATCTCCACTAATTAATGTGTGCATAAATTAAATAATTTCCTAAATCAGGTCCCTCTTAATAAAATTGTTTCTCAGTGCTGGGGTATGCAGCAGGAATCCAAATCATGAAACACTGTCCACATAGCCCTTGGCTCTTCCAGAAATATATGGTTTATGTGTACAATATTAGATTCTAGTATTAATAGAATTTCTATATACAAATTTACTTTTTCTAATATATTACATTTAATTATTATCCCATGAGTTTATTTTAATTAATTTGAATATGATTTACTCTTATATCTAAATAGTATTTACATTTTAGATAAGTGGAAAGAATTGAATTGTGGGTATATTTTCTAGAACGATTCTAATACTCACTTTTATAATAATTTATAATTCAATTAGGAACTGTAGACTTTTACATTCACTCTTTGTTTTCATCACACATGTCTCTTTTAAAATTAATTTATTAAGGAGTAGTTTCTTTTTTATGACCACACATTAAATCTCAGTCTCCAACAGAATGAAGAGACTTAGAACCAAGGCAAGATTTTTAGTCTTTGAGAATATCTGAACTTATCATCCTTAAGTAATGTTTTATTCATAATTAATAGAGGACAATAGGGCTGCTGGTCTGAAAAGGGCTCTGTGGGATAGGTTCTGTTTCTTATAAGGTGATCTCCTGAACACCAGATTTGCAATACAAGCAATTAAATTCCTTACCTCAGTGCAGCAAAGTCACAAAACTATAAAAAGTCAGAGAATTTTTTCTGGGGTTCTTGCAGAAAACTGAAAGTATAAATGTGACATCTTTGAAAGATTTTTGTCCTGCAAATTTATTTTCTCAATAAACAAACATAGGGAGCAGTCAGGGGAATGTATGGGGGTAATACCTGTAAGGGGGAGGGGGAGGGGAGAGGATGGGGGCTTATGGACAGGAAACTGGAAGGGAAATAACACTTGAAATGTAAGTAAAGAAATATATCTAATAAAAAAATTTTAAAAAATTAATAATCTATTCTCAAGACCCTGAATGCATAAGAATTAACCTATCATTTAATGATTGATATATGTTCATTGTATGTGTTCATTCATTTTTTAAAATATTTACTTGAAAAAATTTACTTTATGTCCTTTTATGATAAACATAAACCAACATATATCAATAGAATGAAAGACAAACTAATGTGCATCATTTTAAGAACCCAATAGTAGACTCGCTATGATTTGCTCATAGTTGTCAATCAAATGTTTGATTTTATTAAACTCCATATTATTGCTGTACATAAAAAGATATAATTGCTTTTCTTGGCTGAAGAGATATTTTCAAGCAAAAGTTTGTGCCAAAGACACTGCATTTATTTGAAACAGTCTCAATATTCAAAACTTCACAACAATCGTCCTGACTGTTTATACTGTAATTTGCACTTGACAGTTAGAGAAAGCCCAGTGTAAATATCTGCTACTGTACCTAGGATCTATTACTCTAAAATGTTCCACATTGATCTTGCTCTCATTTTAGTGACAATGAACAGAAGTTTCAAAAGCCTCCTTCTTATTTTCAAAATCTTGAAAACCACATGTGTCCACTCACAGCTCACCATGGTGTCGTCTACTCCTTCATACTTCTTCTGAGGATAGAATGTGCATCTCTCCCAACCAGAAGGAAGCAAGGCCAGCTTCAAAAATTGTCATATATGTAGATATAATTTAAAAATAAGGTGAGTTATGATTATTAAGTAGTAGTTAGTCTCCTTTTTGTTGTGATTTTCTACCACAATAAAATACAGATATTTCAGGTTTATAAATCAATGGTAGTTATAATTATTAACTAGTAGTGACCATTTTCCATTCTATTGGGATTTTCTACTTTGATAAAATACAGATGTTTCAGGTTTATATTATTAGATACCTGAACTAGAATCTGTAACCATGGGCCTTTTTACCATAGTTCCAGTGCCTGAATAAACACGTGGACGCTTATTTTGAATAAATGCCTAGACCCTTAAGCTAGGTATGTTCCCCAATTAGCTGATAACTTATAGTAACCTTTTTTCTATGTCTGCTGTATGGCTAGTTACCTCTCCTCAGTTTCGTACATCCAACACACTTCTCATGCCTCTCTCAGAGTTACTCTTTCACTCCTGGATGCCCCACCTTCTACTCCTGCCTCGGCTCATTGGCCATCAGCTTTTATTGACAGCTTATGCTATATACAATACACAAGAGATTATCACTACAAGATTCTATATTATCTACATGGGTATACTGAATTGTATTAAAAGTTACAGGTAAAAAAATACAAAACACAGAAACAATCTTCAATAAGACTCTAAGAGTCGAATCTCACATGTAGTTTGCTTTTTATTTATTTTATGCCATAACTTTGAAGTAGACAACCCTCAGCCATTCTTTAAGACTTAACTGTTACTTACAAAATCTACTTCTAAAGTAAGAAGTTTAAATACATACTCAGAAAGTGGTATTAGTAATTTCCCAAAGCTTCTGTTCCTCAAAATTCACATGGTCCTTCTTGACTTTCACTAGAGAAAGTGATATGAGAGGAAGCAAATCATCAGCTTTCTAAGATGTCATTTGATGGCATAGCCATTCTCACAATATCCTTTTAATATTTCAGATACTGTCCTATTGAGTGTTATGATGTGTCCTAAGAGTGTGACATTTTGAATAAGAATTTGTGTGTGTATATATATATATATATATATTTATATTTATACAGAATTTCAGATAAGTAGAGAGACATATGCTTCCTCATTTCTCATTAAAACTCAACAATCTTCTTTGATAAGACTTTGCTTTTATAACCTAATTGGCCCCAAGGACCTTAACTCTTAATATCATTTCTAATGGTTTTAAGATTGCCAGTTTGTGAAAACATTTATAGTAAAAAATGTATATCTTAAGCAAATATTTCAAGTTATTTTGTGTGATGAATTATTTGGTATTTTATATTCAATGATTTGTATGAATGAATTAGTAAAAAGCATCCAGAATAGATAAGTTGGTGTTTTAGATTTGTATTCATCAAAGATAATGGTTGGGAACAAGAGCTATGATAAAACCATTGTAATATATAACCTCCAAATTCTTTTTTTTTTTAAATCAAGATCCATGAGTCTGAAAACATCTAAGTAGAAATACCTGATTAGCACATGGGCTTACTACTTCTCTTTGTTAAACTAGAAACAAAATGGAAACAGAACCAACAGCATGCCTTTTATTAATGGAATTTCATGAACACATTTCATCTCAATTTATATTTCATGGCATCCAGGTGCTAAGTGCCATCTCAAGCACACTCCGCCATCCCATAAATTAAACAGGGCATCATCACTTGGTAATGGGCACTTTATTTTTCATGCTGATTTTCTTAAGTGCTCCACTCTGACATCTCTCAGTCATGACCATATGGTAGTCTTTCCTTTTACAGGGTATAGACATAATTTAATTCTAAGAGTTCATTTTTTCATCCTTTTTATGAGTTTTACGTTACTCAAAATTGTTTTTTAGATTAAGAGCATAATAAAACTTTTTCAGAAAATCAACATGAAACATTTTTGTCCTTTATTGTTTCCGCTAGATTCCTTTCAAAAAGATTTCTATGAAAAGATGAAAGTTGATAATTTAAAAAATTTCAGAAAATAGTTGAAGACAATGTGTTACAAATTCTAAGGATGTTGATATGTTAAAACATGTGTTAGTTTGTTTTTATTTTGACTATTTTATTCTTCACTGTTGAGTGTAGAAAGACTTGGTGCCAACAGAAATGAGTTGCACAATCTACTTTAAGCCAAAAATGCATGTTGTTTAGTAATGTACTGCTATGGGCCACTAAACTATTGTTTCCACATATTTCCTAGAGATGTCTGTTAACAAATGATCAGTCCCATTGCAGAGTTAAGCCCCTACGGCCTATAGCTTGGACAACCAGAGACTTCATAGGAGACAAATGCATGCCCTTGTCAAACTTAGGTGCTATTCTTTATCTTAGCCAAAGCTGTCAATTTCCTTTGACTAAAATGTTTGATTTTATTATTCCAGTGTCCTAACATTTTTTAAAACATATTTTAAGAGCATGTACTTTTCCCATTAAAATTCTATTGATTTGGTTTTATATGTTACATTCAGTCACAATACCCAGGTTTAGAGATGGTCCTATATTGAATTGTCGGAAGATATTATAATATCACATATGAGTCTCTGTAATTTCTTACACATGTAATTTCTATCTGAACTTCTTTTTAAAATCATTTCTAACAGCAAGAAAACTAAAGTTTTTCTTATGAATATTTGCTAAGAACTATATGAACATATTTCCTTATTTTTTAAAATGAAACATATAATCATAGTTCTTAAGCAACCAAGTCTCAATGTAAAAACAAAATACACAAACACACACAAAAACCCCCGCTTTATTAGCAGAGGTCACTTTTTAACCAGGAAGGTTTTCATTTGCTCAAATGTAGACATTTTGGAAAAATGTATGCTACTTTAGGAGAAAGGCAATGCCTACTTCAATGCTTAAGTGTTATGACACTATGCTTTTCAGTGACATGGAAGGGTAATTCCTGTGTTGGTATATAAGATTATCACTCAACTGAGACTTTGTGTGCATGGTTAGTTTTAGGTTTGTCACTCAAATTAAAATTCATCTGCTGACACCAAACACAGACACTATTACAGATGACAGGAAGTGCTTACTGACAGGAGCACAGCTTACTGGGCAGTACCACTGTCCCCTTAGAGGCTCTGCCAGAACTTGACCAATACAAATGCAGATGTACACAGCCAAACATTGTACTGAGCATGGGGAAGTTAGGGCAAGGACTGTAGGGGCTGAAGAAGTTTGCAACCTCATAGGAAGAACAACAATATCAATCAACCAGATCCTCCATTGCTCCTAGGGACTAAACCAAAAACCAAAGAGTACGCAGGGAAAGACCCATGGCTCCAGCTGGATATGTAGCAGAGGATTGCCTTATTTGCTATCACTGGAAGGGGAGCCCCTTGGTCCTGTGGAGGCTTGGTGATCCAGGAGAGCTGGGGCAGGAGTGGGTTGGCGAATGCGAGAGCACCCTCATAGAGGCAGGGGGAAGGAAGGAGAATAGGGGGCTTTTGGAGGAGAAACTACAAAGGAGCCAACACTTGAAATGTAAATAAATGAAATAACCAAAAAGAAAAAAATCACTTTTTAATGCTCATCAGTTGGCTTTCAATTTAGTTTCATATAAAGTAATTATGAACATTGGACATATCTTAAAGGTAAAACAGTTGATATGAATTGTTCAAGAAAATGTGTTATTTCTAGAATGTAGTCAATAAGCATAATTTCAAATTTTCTTTTTTTTCAAATTTGTAAATCATTAATTCACCAGGTTTTATTAAAATGTATTGTTAATTATATAGTATCTAGATTAAAATTATTTAGAGACTGCATTCTTATTTAGCTGAGTCCCTATATTAGTATTAACATATTTTAATGAAATATGAAAACTGCTGCTACAAGATAAAAATAAACTATATTCTATATTGCTGTCTACATGTGCTGAATGAACAGACTATTTTCCTTTATTATTTTTAACAAGGTGTGAGCTAATTTTCTATAGTAATCATATTTGATCAATCCATATGAAGGTAACAAATTTTCTTAATCATGAAATCACCATGAAATATTTTAAAAACACCATATGTGTATGTACCTTAATCAAAAGATATCATTGCTTAAATTCCCATGGGTATTTAACCTTTAGCAGTTTATCTAAAATCAAAAAGCAAATAGTCCTTTTTAATCAGTTCAATAACAATTATTCTAACGAATGTCATTCTTTTGATGTGGAATTGGGATTATCAGCATTCTTTTGGAAATGTGCTGCTACCACCCAGAAAATATCCCTGGGTAGGATATCAGGATGAATTTTTTCATGCATAAATATATTTTTTCTTCCCTTAATCAGGATCTTGCCTTCTCTAATTTCCTATGTTTTGCAAAAATTATATTGTATGTTTCATGGAGGAGAAGGGAAGCTTATATTTCCATTCTTTTGTTTTCTGTATGCATAGTCAGTATTTGAAATCTGAAGCGTTATGCTAGCCATCCTAAATCTTTACTGATAATTCTCTTTTTTGAACTACTATTATTCCTGTGGGGTTTCAGTCTCTGGTTGTTTGTATTGGTAGGTGCTTCTGCTCTTTGTTAGATACTTCAATCTTTGTTTTTTCATAATTTATTCTGCCATCTCTTCTAGAAAGCTCAAAGGAAACATTTCATGTCAGCCTACATTACAGTGTGGCAACCTGTGGCTACATTTCTATTGTTGTTTGGTTGGTTGGTTTTGAGGACAGGGAAGAAGAAGATTACAATGCCAATAGGAACAATATATCAAATTTGAGAGCAACACTTGTTTTACCTTGATGTCAGAATATGATGGTGGTAATCCATCCTATATTATTGTTTCAACACTACCCTTCCATTTCCAATCTTACTTTAAATAACAAGGCTCTTCCAAAGGGCTAAAAAGTACCTAACAAAAGCCACCAACACCAGGCATTAGAAGTTCCCTTTCAAATTGTTGGTCAATAAAACCACAAGATTCCCAAGATATTATCATCTAGTGACCTTAATTAGTACCTATCAAAAGTTGAAAGAGATATCCTGAACCTCACACATAGACTTAGATAGATCTATCTTAATCTAATCTAAAAACCCTTTCCATGGTCAAGAAAATGTGGTATCCCAGAAGACACTGTTTTACTCCAGTCATTTCTAACTTCTGATTCTTAATATCACTTTGTCCGCTCTTTCACAGCAGTTCATGAACACTGGGATAAATGTGGTATAGATATCTGATTTGTGTCTGAATATTACATATATACATTTTTGTAGCTTATATAGTTGTGAGTTTTGTATTAATCAATATTCATTGTACAAAGTAACTCCTATGATATCTTCTGAAAGCTATATTAATCTACATGGGAAAAGATATAAATTTAGAAGGCAGTTTCATGCTCTATCCACTTAGTAAAATAATAATACTGTGTTTACTCTAGATACTGTGAATTACCCAGGGATGGGGTACTTCTGGTTTTGACATTCCAGAAATATGTTTCATCCTTTTGACCAGGCCCTAAATTTATTCAGAAAGAAATGGGTTATACCATAGTAATTGTGACACTCTTTTGTTCATGGGTACAAAATCCTGTTACTCAAGTCAGTATTGATATTAATATGGTTCAGAGATGAGTAAGTCTGTTTATAACTCATGTCCCTAGGAATTTACTGGTGTTTACAGAGTTTAACTTTCTATGTCCTATATTCAAGTGTGTGCTGTGTCTTTAGCAAGATAATATGGACTTATCTTCAATTTTGATGAGCATTTAAGAGCAATGGCAAATGGCCTGTTTTGTTCTGGAAGTCAGTGTGACAATTTTGAGCAACACATTTTACAGTGTGAATATGTTACAATTTAAGATACAACATGAAAAGTTTTTGAAATGAAAGCTTATATGAATTCCCTGTTAATTTGAACCAATTAATTATGAAGCAGTTCAAAAACATTGGGTAAATTTCTCCTCCAAGATCTACATAAACTGTAATCACTTTTGAGAGGTCACACTCAAAAGAACTGCAATCCTAGGCTCCAAATTATTTTCTAACTAGCTTTTCTTTATATTTCTCTAAAATTTTAATAACTGACTACTGAATTTAACAGTGTGTATTAGGATCTTTTTTTCAACAGAATGTATGCAAGGCAAAAAAAAAATTCTTAGTTTGATTGTAATAGTCATCAAAAATAAAAATGTAATGGGCATTCCTAGGAACCCTCCTGACACACCAGACAGGGAAGACAGGAGAGTAACTGAAGATCTTAACTTCTTCCTCATATTTTTTAAATGCAATCTCTCAGTCTCACTCCCATCTCTGTACCACAATTGCTTCAGCCTCTCCCTCCTCTCTGCAACCACCTCCAGGGACTAAGGAATATCTTCTCCAACTTTGCTCCAGACTCATCTCACTATCCCTTCCCACAATTCCAACAGGGTTTCTCTAGGAATGTACCATCTAAGCCCAACTGAAATTCAAGTAGACCAGAAAAGATGATAGACAAATACCAGATGGTCACTTTCCCTCCTTTCTTCCATATCCAATCTGATAGGCTCATTCCCTGCTGTGTGAGACTATTTGCTGTGGCCTTTTTTCATTCTTTGCTGCCATTCTCAGAAGACCAGGTAGATCCTGGTGGAACACCTTCTTTCTTCCCTACTGTAGACCCACTCAGTCCTGTTCTGTCAATTTAACCAAAGTATATTCCTAAGTGTCATCTGACAGTATGTAGGGACATATTTTGTTCTGAAACTTTTAGCTCTCACACCTATCAGGACCACAGAACAATTTTCTAGCAGGCACTATTCACCGATGACACTCTGTACATCATGACTATACCCCAGCAACCACCCACAGCATGCACTGAATGTTTCAAAATAAGTGAAGCAGAAGAGAGACATTAATATAAACTTTAAGAGTATAATCGAATTCCTGAATAATTCCTGTGGTTGTTTGAATATACTTGGCCTATGGAGTGGCAGTATTAGGAGGTGTGGTCTTGTTGGAGTAGGTGGAGCTTTGTTGGAGGAAATGTGGCACTGTGGGTGTGGTCTATAAAATCTTGGTTCTAGCTACCTGGAAGCCAGTGTTCTAGAATCTTCTGATAAAGATGTAGAACTCTCAGTTTTTCCTGTACCTTGCCTGCCTGGGAGATGCCATGCTCCCACCTTGATAATAATAGACTGAAGCTCTGAATCTGTAAGCCAGCCCCAATTGAACGTTGGCCTTACAAGTGTTGCCTTGATCACAGTGTTTGTTCACAGCAGTAAAGCACTAAGACATATGTTAGTACCAGACACTGGGATATTGCTGTGATAGGCATGACCATATTTTGTATAGAAGAATGTTTATTTGGGGATTTTGGATTGGGAAAGCTATCAGATGCTTTAAATGGGGTTTAATGGCCATACTAGTTGGAATATGGAAGATGTTGATGAGAGTTATTTGAACTGTTCAGCCTGGCCCAAGAATTTTTCAATAGGTGAGAAAGAATTGAAAGAATTTCAATAGGTGGCCTAGAGATGCTTTTTGTGGTATTTTGGTGAAGAATGTGGCTGGGTTTTCCCCCTGTGTAAAGAGTCTACTTGAGGCTGAGGTAAAGAGATTTTCATTAACTGCATTGAAAAAAGAAATTTCAAAAGAGGCTTGAAGAGACTTGTTTCTCTGGATTAGTCTATGAAAAGCATTTTAATGAAAAGGAGCAAGCTGAGTTAGTAAACATAGAGGATGAATAGTTGATGTAATAAAGGGGCACTAGCAAGCAAAACAGAGCTGAATCCTATATTCAAGGAATAAAAGACTGATTAAGGTAGTAGAGATCTCAGGGCAAGAATCCACGTAGCTAAGCTTGTTGTTCCTGTTATCACTTGAAAAGGGAATAGTTTGGACATTTAATCTACAATGAACTATAATCCAGAAGTGAAGCACACACTGGTGATCTAGATCTTGAGACCGGAAGACACAGGCTTTTGATCCAGATCTGAGGAACAGTGGGCATGAAAAGCTTAAGTGCAAGCATGGTGGTTCACATCTTTAATCCCAGGAGACAGACGCAAGCAGATTCCTGAGTACAAGGACAGCTTGGTGTAGAACAAGTTCCAAGTAGATTAATGCTTAAGTCCAGGCATGGTGGTAGACGCCTGGGATTAACAGCATATAAAAGATGGAGCAGGCAGGTATCTGAGTTCAAGGTCAATCTCTGGATCCAGTTTCAGGACAGTCAAGCACAAGCAGCGAGAGAATTTGAAAACAAAAAACCAATAATCAAAAAGGAAGGGCATGTTCCTGTCCTAGAAAGCAGCTTTTGGCCATGTAGCTCTGGCAATAACATCAAGAGTAGAAGGGACTACTGGGACAATTAATGCTGCTAGTTGGAGCTAAGAAATTAGTGAGATTTAATAAGAAACCAATATCACTGAGGTATAAACTTCTGGGAAGTATTTTCTGAGAGCACAAAGAAGACGTGTTTGAGAGATAGGCAAGGTTGTGCCTACTGCTGCAGCTGGAATTTGTAATGTGTAAAATTTACCAGTGGCTCTGGTATTGAAAGTATAAAGGAGTCATGGAGAACAACTGAAGCTTGGTGCAGTTCAGAGACATGGAAAGCCATTGGTGAAGGTTCATTCTCATTTGCAGTTGACAACTGAAGGAGTCATGCAAAGTACTTGAGGCTTGGGATTATTAAGAGAACCTATGAGAGGCTATTGGTAAATTCTAGTTGCAGAGGAAGACTCCAGTGTATTGGAGATTCCAGTACCATTGGATAATCACCAAAAACATCAGCAGAAGTGGGTAGAGTCAATCTGAGTTGAGTGTGTTACAAAGGGAAGAGATGAAGAAGGGATACAAGCCTTTTGGAGGACTCCAGATGATCATGTGTATATCCCAGACATTGTAACTGGAAGCTGTGAAACTGCAGTTGCCTTGGAGACCTCAAGATATTAACAATGCCCGAGCTTAGCAGAGATAGTGGCTAAGGAAAGCTGCTAATATACAGTAAACAGCCCAGGAGAAAGAACTTTGTTACAGTCAACAGAGTTGAAAAAGGGGTGGAGATTTAAAGACTGCCCTGATATCAGACATGGAGATGCAGAAGTTTGCCCAGCTGGTTTCCTGTCATGATTTGGGGTTACAGATAAGTGATTGGATGAGTCTCAAAAGAGATTTGAATCTTTGGACTTGTAACATTTTTGAGATACTTTTACACTATGGGGACTTTGGAAGTTGGACTAAATGTACTTTGTTATTATGGTAACATTATATATGGCTTTCATAGACTCGTATCTTTGGATAAGTCTATGGGGACTAGGAAACAGAATGTAGTGGTTTGATTATAATTGGCCCAGGGAGTGGGCCTCATAGGAGGTGTAGCCTTCTTAGAGTAGATGTGACTTTGTTAGAGGAAGTGTGTCACTATGGGCATGGGGTTTAAGACACTTATTATAGCTTCATAGTAATGTTCTGATGAAAATGTAGAACTCTCATCTCCTCCTGCACCATGCATGCCTAGCTGCTGTCACGATCCTGCCTTGATGAAAATTACCTGAACCTCTGAACCTCTACACCACCCCCAATTTAATGTTGTCCTTAAAAGAATTGCCATGGTCATGTTATCTGGTCATAGCAGTAAAACCGTAAGTGAGACAATTCCCTTAAAGAAATGTGTGAAAAAACCAATTTAAAATTTAAACAAAAAATGTGGAAGAAAACAAAACTGTTCAAGAGTAGACAGTTGAAATATATATATATATATATATATATATATATATATATATATATATATATATATATTCATCTCACTTCTAGGATAACAGGGGCATGTGCAGTGACTCTGAGCTATATTCTCTTCTTTCTTTTCCAAAGAACACAGCTTAATTTTACCTCCATCTCACCACTTGCCTTCACTGAACTTGCAGCATCCAGGCCAGAGCCCCTTTCATATTCTGTTTCTTCATTCCTAGTATCTGTGGGGCATGCCCAGCTGCCCAGAGGAATGCACTTCTGCCTGTACCATTGTCCAGCCTAAAGGGAGCTCTACAGAAACAGCCAGGTTAGGCCTGATTTCCTAGAGACCTGTAATACTAGGAACATCTAGAGACAACCAGATATCTACAGGCCAGCAGAAGATATAATAGAAGAAACTTGTATATCACTCAAAGAAAATGGTATATCAAAAAAATTTCCTGACAGAAAAATCTGGAATACTATGAAAAGACCTAGCTCAAGAATAATAGGCATAGTAGTAGATGAAGAGTCCCAGCTCCAAGGTTCAGGAGATATTGTTTAAAAAAATCAGATGGAAATTTCCCCAACCTAAAGAATATTCAGCATATATGAAGCTTATAGAACACAAATTAAATTGGACCAAAATATTAAAACCACTTGCCACATAATAATACAACCTAAATTTACAGACTAGAAAACTATATTAAAAGCTGTAAGAGAAAAAGTTCAAGTCACATACAAAGGCAGCTCTGTCATAATTACACACAGATTCTCACCTGAGGCTCTGATATCTAGAAGGACCTGGACAAATATCTTGCAGCTTCAATAATACAACCGCTTTCAACCTAGACTAATAAACCCAGCAAAACTCTAAATCACCATATATGTAGAAAACAAGATATGCCAAGAGTTAACTAAATTTAACATTATCTATCCACAAATCCAATCCTACAAAAAATTCTAAAAGGAAAATTCCAACTCAAGGGGCATAACAACACCACAGAAAACACAGAAAATAAGTAATTCTATATCAGTACAAAAGAAAAGAAAGGAAGCACAAACAAGCACTCAAAAACACACACTAACACCACCATCAAAATAACATGACTTAAGAATCATTTGTCATTGATTTCCCACAACATCCATGCACTGAATTTCTCAATAAAAAGACAAGACTGATAGAATGACTGTGAAAACAGGATTTATCTTTCAGTTACATGCACTAATACACCACAGCAGCAAAGATAGTTATTATCTTAAAGTAAAAGGATGGAAGAAAGTATTCTAAGCCAACAGACCCAAGAAGCAAGTTGGTGTACCCATTCTATTATCAATAAAATAGACTTTCAAATAAATTAATCAAAAGTGATGGGGATGGCGATTTCATGCTAATTGTCTTACAGTTTTACTGCTGTGAACAGGCACCATATTCAAGTCAAATCTTAGAAGGACAACATTTAGTTAGGGCTGGTTTACAGGTTCAGAGGTTCAGATTATTATTATCAAGGTGGGAGCATGGAAGTGCCCAGGCAGACATGGTACAGGAGGACCTGAGTATTCAACATCTTGCTCCAAAGAAACACAGGAAAAGTCAAGATTCCAGAAAGCTAGAACCGAGTCTTAAATCTCATACCCACAGTAACACATTTTCTTCAACAAGGCCACACCTGTAAACAGTGCCACTCCTTAGGCCAATCATATTCAAACCACTACATTGCACTCCCTAGCCCCCCCTAGACTTGTTCAAACTTGTGAGACTACTGAGGCAATACCTAAATATAGCATTTTATGCAAATTATATTTAGTCCAACTTCCCAAGTCCCCATAATCTATAGCAGTCTCAAGAATGTTACAAGTTCAATGTTCAAAGTTGCTTTTGAGTTTTATCCAGTTAACTACTTAACAATAATCCCCAAAGCAAGACAGGAAACCATCTGAGCCAATTCCAAACTCTTCATCTTCATGTCTGATGTCAAATTAGTGTTCATATCTGCTACTTCCTTTTCATATTTGCTGACTGCAACAAACTTCTTTCTCCAGAAGAAAGAAGTTCTACTCCCTGTTAGCAGATTTCCTCAGAAGATATCCAGCAACTCTGGAATCTCGAAAATCTTTTGGTCTCTCCAGGGCAACTTCGACACTACTGCTCCTTGTTCCAATATCACGTTCCATACAGGATCTTCAAGTCCCCTCCAAAGTGCTTGGTTCACATCTCCATCTCTACTTTCTGAAGCACCCTAGGCTCTGGTTGACTCCACTGAACTGCTGCTGCTGGTCTTCAATGATTATCCTTGAGTGTTGGCATCTCCAATAACTGCAGTCTTTTGCTGCAACTAGACTTCACCACTAGCTACTCATAGGCACATTTCATTGTGCCAAGGCTCAAAATTTTTCATGACACCTTTAGTACAGGGCTACCAACTGCAACTGATGCTATACTTTCACCAATGGCTTTCCCTGGCAGCTCAAAGTAACCCTCCTCAGCTGTTCTACAAGACATTTTCATATCTTCAAAACCAGAACCACCTGGGTGATTATTACACATCATTAAGTCTAACTGAAGCACAAAGTATAGCCTTGGCTTGCTCTGAAACATAGCTTCTTTGTGCTCTCTGAAAACACTTACCAGAACTGTTTACCACAGTGATGCTGGTCTCTTGCTAATCATGGCTAAGTTCTTAGCTCCAGCTACCCTGCATTAATTTTCCCAGTAGTCTCTTATATTGATTCCAAAACCAAAGCCACATGGCAGAACTTGCTGAGTTCTGCTGCTTGCTGGAGCTGGATCATGGCCACCTTTTTCTATTATATTATCACCAGATTTATGTTTTCCAAATCATTCTTTGTCTAAGATTGGCTATTCTGCAAGTTGTTCTGTAGAATTGCTGACCTTGAACTCAGAGATCTGCAGGACTCCATCTCCTGAATGCTGGGATCAAAAGCATGTACCACTACCCCTAGACTTAACATTTTTTTTCTACGTGGAACTTACTCTATAAAAAGTCTGGCCTCGAACTCAAGAGATCTGCTTGAGTCTGTCTCTTGGGACTAAAGGTGTATACAACCACTCTTGCACCTAAGTTTAACTGGATGCAATGTTGCCTGATAGACAGCAATTCCTTAGTCTGTTTATCTCATTGAACATAGGATTCATCTCTATTTAACTTGCTGCTGTGTCTTTATTACTTGAACCATACATTTTATATTTTTACTTTGTCAGCTTCCTCCTTTTCATTGAAACATTTTTCATAAGACTAAACCAGAGAACAAAGTCTCTGCTGGGATTTTTTTGAGTATTCCTTTTATAATGCATTTAATATAAATCTCTTTACCTTAGCCTCTGGTACTCTCTTCAGACAAGGGCAAAATCCAGCTACATTCTTCACCAAAACACCACAGAAACAGACTCCAGACTACCTTGTAAAATTCTTCTCTAAAGAAACCTCTTGGGGCAGGTCTGAACATCTCAAATCAACTCATCAACCAAATCTCCCATATTCCTAAAAACATGGCTCATTAAACCCCACTTAAAGCACACCATGGCTTTCCAAATTCAAAATCACCAAATCAACATTCTTCCAAACAAAGCATGGGCCTATCACAGCAGTATCCCAATCTCTTATACCAACACATGTCTTAGTTAGGATTTTACTGCTGTGAATAGACACCATGACCATGACAACTCTAGAAAGACAACATTTAATTGAGGTTAGCTTACAGTTTCAGAGGTTTAGTCCATTATTAGCAAGGTGGAAGCCTGAGAACTTTCAGGTAGGCATGATGCCAAAGGAGCTGAGAGTTCTATATCTGGCTCTAAAGGCAAAGAGAAGGCTGACTTTCATTCAGTCAGGATGAGAGTCTTATATCCCATGCTCACAGTGACACACTTCCTCCAACCAGGCCACATCTACTCCAATAAGGCAACATGTCCTAATAGTGGCACTCCCTGGGCCAAGCATATTCAAATCACCACATGTAGTGACCAGGAGGGAGGAAATGAGCTGAATATAAATAAATATGTAAAAATGTAAAATAAAAAGCTGTATTCTGTAGATAACCAAGTCTGTACCTCCTGCTGCAGCTTAACTTGGTAAAGTGTAAGAATTACCCAGGTATTACTGGTTTTGAAGGCACAAAGGGTACATGGTTAGCAGCTTAAAGGGCTTGGTACTGTGAGAGGGCAAGAAAGGCAACTGGTGAAGGTGCAGGCTCATTTGCAGTTGACTGCCCAGGATTAAAGGAATCATGTAAAGTAGTTGAGCATTGGTACCATGAAGCAAGCCTGTAAGAAGCTTTTGGTGAAGCCTAGTTGCATCAGAAGACCCTAATGTATCGGAGATGCCAGTTCCAAGGCATGATCACCAAGAACAGCAACAACAATAAATGTCAGTCAATCAGAGCTTAAATTGCTACAGAGGGCAGAGTTGAAGAAGTGACCCAAGTTCTTTGAAGGAGCTGAGAAGATCATTATTCTCTACCAGACTTTTGAGTAAAAATCCGTAAAACTTAAGTTTCCTGAGATATCCCAAGATGTTAGAGAGATATGAGAACTATGGAATGCCTTTCAAGAAGAGCCTCTATCAGAACGTGGAGCCAGCCCCAAAGAATGACATTTGTTGCTGCTGAATGCCAGATCTGCCAACAGAAGTCAATAAGAGTAAGAGAAGATGGAGATCTGAAGAGTGCTTTCACATCAGACAGGGAGATGTAGCATTTGGATTTTGCCCAGTTGATTTTCTGTTTACTTTGTTCAAGTATTTCCTTACCATGACAGTTTAGGATGAATGGAAATGTATATCCTGTGTGATGCTGGATGTATGAGATCTGCTTGTCTATTTTTATTTCTTAGGAATTGCACGAATCTCAGAAGAGGCTTTGAAACTTGAACTTTTTAACATTATATAAACTGTTATAGACTATGGGACTTTGAAGTTGAACTAAATTCATTTTTCATTATGCTATGCTTAGGTATGCTCCCATAGACTCTTGTGTTTGTGTAAGCTTACGGGAGCTAGGGAGTGGAATGTGATATTTAAATATGCTTAGACCATAGGTATTGCTGCTGTGGAAATGTGCCCTTGATGGCAGAAGTGTGTCACTGTGGGCCCATGACAGCAAAGTTAGTTTTCTCATAGCTATAGTTGGGTTAACATACAGAACTCAAAGGGGACAGAGGACATCAAGAGAAAATGGCTCAAAGAATCAACTATTCAAAAAATATTTGGTCTCAAAAACCCTAAATAGCAAGTCTGTTTGTTTGCTAATGACAGATTGAAATGAGTGAGTCCATATTATAGAATATGTGAGGAGGAGCTGGGAAGAGTAGAGTGAAGGGACATCATAATAATAATATTATTTTAGAAAAATCCTATATTCAATAAAAGACAATATGTATAAAAGATATCCTTTGTATATAACAGAAAATTTATTCAAAGTTTAGAAGATGTATATACACGAAGGCCCACTTGTATGTATACACAGACAGAAATCTTATTTATATTGCAAATTGATCTCATTTTTAATTAATGTTGTGCTCTTTTACATTGTCATAAAATGAAATTTAATTGCTTCCTATAATACTGTTTCCTTTCTCTCTGTTGTTTCTTGCAAATTTGATAAATATTTATAAAAAGAAAAAAGAGAGAGATAGTGCTAATATTGGCTGAAAAATATTTTAGGCACAATCCTCTGTCAGGTCCCAGAAACAGATGTGCCAGGAACACCTCCATCCAAAACTACTTGTCAAGTTCTGGGCCTTGGCAGGACAAAGACTGCCAACTCCAATGGTCTCTGCCAAATGAAGGGGAAGTGGCCCAATAACCATTCAGATCTAGTTAGAATAATGTTTAAAAATTCTTAAGTCAAAATATTTTGATTTTTATTTTGGAAAAAAGTAAATATTCCTCCCTCTCTACATCTTAATATTGTTTTTGAATAGATAGTCTGAATATCACATCAGATTCATAGAGAGAATGCACTTACTAAGAAAATGTTTAGCACTTTGTTACTTCCAAACCATTAGTGCAATGTCTCTGAAAAACTGGATTGTATCCACCCAAATATAATTATTTATCAAACTTTTATGGCAAAAGCCTGCTACACATAGTAGCTTAATTTGCACACATGCAAGCAATACAAACATTGGAAGTACTGAGCAATTATTAAGTGAGGAGCGAACAGTGAATTTTGTGAAGATGCAAAACCCATTACTGTGATATTGTGAATAGGTGTGAATACCACTGAGTATTAGGAAAGGATGTGTATGTTTATGTAGGTTATTAGTATATAGAATGCTAGTAGAGTGTTTGATTTAAAAACAATACTGAGAATTCAATCAGGACCTTCTACATGCTAGCCAGGATAATTATCAAATGATAATTATCAAATTATCTTCAGTCATTTTATTTTGAGACAGGATTTTACTCATATCATAAATTGTTCTCATAATATGTAAGTTCCCCAAGGGGCCAGGACCTTTAAAGTCTCCTGTCTCAACCTCTCTGATAGTAGGGGTCACAGATTTATGTCACCACGTCTAACATTGTACTATATATTGATTTTTTTTAAAAGAGAAATACCAAAAAAAAAAGGGGATCTAAAAATATTGTGGATGACTTACAAAATTATGTTTAAATTATTTATAAAAATTCATCATCATAATCCATAGTAAATGAATATTTTTAGAAATATACATATTTTGAAAATGTTTATTATAAAATGCATAATGTATAAAGCTTGACAACATCTAAAATTTGTTGAAATGATAGCAAATGAAAAATTTTAAATTCTGAATAGGAATACAAAAAGAAATCAAATATTAATTTCATCATCTTGAAAATGTAAAATATTTCAGAATTAAAAGTAAGCAAATTGTTATAATGCTCAGCTAGTTCTTTTTAACTGTTTATATTCTATTAAATCTAAAGAAAAATATTACAGAAGGTGATGGATTTCGACTCTCCTGCCTTAAAGGTACATTGCTGTCTGCATCAAATTGTATTCTGCTCTAAAAATTTATGTAGAAAGTTATCTCATGATAATAATACAAAATGTATATTATCATATTCTGTATTTAAAGTGAAATTTAATAAATGATATTTCTTATTTTCAAGAAGTTTCTAATCTTTATGATTAATGAATGTAACTTTTCACTATTCACGTAGTTAAGATATATAGTAAATTTGAAAGTGAATTAAAGATCACCAACATGAAATACAATTCAAAATATTTATGCATCTCAAATTTAGCAGATAAAATGAGAATTCCAAAGATTTTTTATATTTAACTATGAATTTTAAATTAAATGCATATAGGTATATGGTCTTGATAGGCTTTTATTTTATTTTTTTTTTTTATTATTAACTTGAGTATTTCTTATATACATTTGAATGTTATTCCCTTTCCGGTTTCGGCAAACCTCCCCTCCCCCTCCCCTTCCTTATGGGTGTTCCCTCCCAACCTCCCCCTTGCTGCCCTCTCCCCAACAGTCTAGTTCACTAGGGGTTCAGTCTTAGCAGGACCCAGGGCTTCCCCTTCCACTGGTGCTCTTACTAGGATATTCATTGCAACCTACGAGGTCAGAGTCCAGGGTCAGTCCATGTGTAGTCTTTGGGTAGTGGCTTAGTCCCTGGAAGCTCTGGTTGGTTGGCATTGCTGTACATATGGGGTCACGAGCTCCTTCAAGCTCTTCCAGTTCTTTCTCTGATTCCTTCAACAGGGGTCCCGTTCTCAATTCAGTGGTTTCCTGCTGGCATACGCCTCTGTATTTGCTGTATTCTGGCTGTGTCTCTCATGAGCGATCTGCACTCACATTTTGATCATCCGTCTTGAGTTTCATTTGTTCTAGGCATCTAGGGTAACTCAAGCATTTGGGCTAATAGCCACTTATCAATGAGTACATACCATGTATGTCTTTCTGTGATTGGGTTAGCTCACTCAGGATGATATTTTCCAGTTCCAACCATTTGCCTCTGAATTTCATAAAGTCATTGTTTTTGATAGCTGAGTAATATTCCATTGTGTAGATGTACACATTTTCTGTATCCATTCCTCTGTTGAAGGGCATCTGGGTTCTTTCCAGCTTCTGGCTATTATAAATAAGGCTGCGATGAACATAGTGGAGCACGTGTCTTTTTTATATGTTGGGGCATCTTTTGGGTATATGCCCAGGAGAGGTATAGCTGGATCCTCAGGCAGTTTAATGTCCAATTTTCTGAGGAACCTCCAGACTGATTTCCAGAATGGTTGTACCAGTCTGCAATCCCACCAACAATGGAGGAGTGTTCCTCTTTCTCCACATCCTCGCCAGCATTTGCTGTCACCTGAGTTTTTGATCTTAGCCATTCTCACTGGTGTGAGGTGAAATCTCAGGGTTGTTTTGATTTGCATTTCCCTTATGACTAATGATGTTGAACATTTCTTTAGGTGTTTCTCAGCCATTCGGCATTCCTCAGCTGTGAATTCTCTGTTTAGCTCTGAACCCCATTTTTTAATAGGGTTATTTGTCTCCTTGGTGTCTAACTTCTTCAGTTCTTTGTATATTTTGGATATAAGCCCTCTATCTGTTGTAGGATTGGTAAAAGATCTTTTTCCCAATCTGTTGGTTTGCCGTTTTGTCCTAACCACAGTGTCCTTTGCCTTACAGAAGCTTTGCAGTTTTATGAGATCCCATTTGTCGATTCTTGATCTTAGAGCATAAGCCATTGGTGTTTTGTTCAGGAAATTTTTCCAGTGCCCATGTGTTCCAGATGCTTCCCTAGTTTTTCTTCTATTAGTTTGAGGTGTCTGGTTTGATGTGAGGTCCTTGATCACTTGGACTTAAGCTTTGTACAGGGTGATAAGCATGGATCGATCTGCATTCTTCTACATGTTGACCTCCAGTTGAACCAGCACCATTTGCTGAAAATGCTATCTTTTTTCCATTGGATGGATTTGGCTCCTTTGTCAAAAATCAAGTGACCATAGGTGTGTGGATTCATTTCTGGTTTTATGTAATTACAAGCCCATAGCTCACTTTGTTTATTTTCATAACTTAGGATGTTCTACCTTGTTTTATGACACAAAGTGGTACCTTCTATAGGAAAGAAATCTCAATCGAGAAAATATTCTAAGAGAAAGAATTCTCAATGAGAAAATGTGTACATAAGATTGGGCTATGTAGTTCTTTTGGTTTCTGCCTGCTCCCAGAGCTGAACCAGTCCCACAACCGTCTGTACCCAAATCCTGTAGGGGAGAGAGCTTGACTCTCAGAAGGGAGGATAATCCTGGGAGCTCAGGGGAGACTGCCACTTCTGCTCACATTGCTGGCCCAAGAGGAACCTTCTTAGTGCCCTCTGGGCACAGGAATCTAGGATCAGTCAGGGGCATGACCCTTCCAGTATCTGCCTGCTCCCAGAACAGAAAGCTGGAAATCAGGAGCACTGGCACAACTGAGCCCAGAGGTAAGACCAACTCTTCTGCTTCCAGCAACCCACCGAGGCCTCAGGACACACAAACCCAGAAGCTGTCTGGGACAGAACCCTTCTAGTTTCTGCCTGCACCCAGAGCTGACCTAGTCCCACAGCTCTCTATATCCAGACCTCAGTGGGAGAAAGCCAGTCTCCAGGAGTACTCACACACAGCCTTACAGGAGTGTCAAACCACTGTCAGAGACAACAAGAAAAGATAAACCCGGAAACATCCTGATGGTAAGAGGCAAGAAAAAAAAGGTTGTGCTATGGAAAGCTCAAGGTTTTTGAATATTTTAATTAGTGTTTGATCTGAGTTAGGGACCAACTAGATCTCCCAGGGACTAAACCACAACCCAAAGACTACACATGGACAGACCAATGGCTCCAGTTGCATATGTAGCAGAGGATGGCCTTGTTGGGCACCAGTGGAAGGAAAAGCCCTAGATCCTGCCAAGGTTGGACCCCCTAGTGAAGAGGAACATTGGGGGGTGGTATTTGGAAATGAGGCATGGTTGGGGGGCTGAATACCCTTATAGAAGAAGGGGAGGCAAGGGGATAGGGGGCTTATGGCCAGGAAACCAGGAAAGGGAATAACATTTGAAATATAAATAAATAATAGCGAGTAAAAATATGAAATTAATCATTGTCCATTTATAAAAAAATTCACTATTATGTAGATATGGCAGAAAATTAAATTCTGATTCTCTCTTTCCCTCTCCCTCTCTCTCTCTCCCTCTCTCTCTTTCTCTTCCTCCCTTCTTCTCTCTTTCTCTCTTCCTGTCTCTCTATGTCTTGTCTTTCTCTATCTCTGTCTCTCTATTTCTCTCTCTGTGTCTTTGTCTCTGTCTGTCTGTCTGTCTGTCTGTCTGTCTCTCTCTCTCTCTCTCTCTCTCTCTGTGTGTGTGTGTGTGTGTGTGTGTGTGTGTGTGTGTGTGTGTGTGTGTGTGTGTGATTTCAGGGAATTAAGGAACTATGTGCAAGTAGGTATGAAAATTCCAGATGTTGAAATCTGCTGTATTCATTCATTGGCCTTCCAGGTTAAATGTTGAGACAGAAGCTCTTAACTCTCACTGTTGTAGCACAGTGAGTGTGCAGGGTATCTTGTATGAAGGCACCAGGGATCCTCCTTTCTCTAATTTATTTACATTGTAATTACCAAAATTCTTACATGTCTTACAGTGCCTGGTACTAGAGGTTCTTCCTGGCATTCACATGCCTCTGGTAATAAGATATTTTCTTCATGATTGAACAGAAAATACTTTACCAGTTGAAACATCTCTTCAGACCCCTAATGAGTATTTAATAATTTGATATATGTATTGGGTAAGGAGAATAGGGCTGAAGCACGGAAAGTCAGCAGAAAGAATGGAGACAGTCAACCTAGGGAGGTAGGAGGTAGGGGGCCCTTTAGAATGTACCACAGACCTGGGAGGTGACACAGTCTCAGGGCTTAAAGGAAGGGACATTATATGAAGTGTGGAGAAGAAACTTGCAGAGTCTACCTCCAGTAGAAAGGTAGGCCATCAAGTGAAGGGATTGGGCTGCTATCACACAGTCAAAAATTCTGACCCAAAATTTTTCCTGTCTGAAATAACTGCAGGGACAAAAGTGGAGAAGAACCTGAGGAAAAGGAGGTCCAGTGACAGGCCCAAATTGGGATTCAGTTCAAAATGAGGCCTCAAGGCCTGACACGAACTAATGCTTACAAAGAGGGGCCAATCACGACTGTCATCCAATAGACTTAAGGAGCAGCTCAAAGAGTCAGATGCAGATATTTATACCCAACCAAAGGACAGAAGCTCTTGAACCCTCTGGTTGAATTAGGGAAAAGCTGGAGGAGACTGAGGAGAAGGGTGACCCTGTAGGAGGTCCAGAAGTCTCAACTAACATGGACACCTGAAATCTCTTAGACACTGAGTCACCAATAAGGGAGCATATGCCAACTGACAGAGGCCCCCAATTTATATACAGCAGAGGACTTCTGGGTCTGGGCTCAGTCAGAGAACATGAACCT
Organism: Rattus rattus; assembly: GCF_011064425.1. Taxonomy (NCBI): domain Eukaryota; kingdom Metazoa; phylum Chordata; class Mammalia; order Rodentia; family Muridae; genus Rattus; species Rattus rattus. The sequence goes on from NC_046157.1 coordinate 73,298,121, forward strand.
AATATTCAAGAGACTGAAGGCCCCAGGGAGGTCTGGTAAAGGGTCAGTGGGGTGGGGACATCTTCTTAGAGATGGGGGAAGATGTATGGGATGTGGCACTGTCAGAAGGTGAACCAGGAGTGGAATAAAGTCTGGACTGTAAAAAAGAATAACAATAATAATAATTTGATCAATGATTATCAATTTTTCATATTTAGGTGTTTATTTGTTAAATATTAACAAGAATTTATAGATATTAGCATGAAGGAAAATTTTGGGAAAAAGTCAAGACCAAAGGTTAACTATATTTTTAATTTTATATTAATCAAAAAGAGAAATTTTATCTGTTTCAGGAAAGCTAATAGAATTATGAATAAATATACTTCTGGGTTTGGGACAAGAGGCTAGTACTTGCATAAAAGACTTTTATTTTTTTAATATATCTCCATCTTTATTAAATTGGGTATTTCTTATTTACATTTCAAATGCTAGTCCCTTTCCCGGTTTCCATGACAACATCACCCTACCCCCTCCTCGCCCCCTTATATATGGGCATTCCCCTCCCAATCCTTCCCCCATTGCTGCCCTCTCCCCAAGAATCCTGTTCACTGGGGGCCCAGTTTTGGCAGGACCAATGGCTTCCTCTTCCACTGGTGCTCTTACTAGGCTATTCATTGCTACCTATGCAGCTGGAGCTCAGGGTCAGTCCATGTATAGTCTTTGGGTAGTGGCTTAGTCCCTGGAAGCTCTGGTTGGTTGGCATTGTTGTTCATATGGGGTCTCAAGCCTCTTCATCTCTTCCAGTCCTTTCTCTGATTCCTTCAATGGGGGTCCCGTTCTCAGTTCAGTGGTTTGCTGCTGGCATTCGCCTATGTATTTGCCGTATTCTGGCTGTGTCTCTCAGGAGAGATCTACATCCTGCTCTTGTCAGCCTGTACTTCTTTGCTTCATCCATCTTATCTAGTTTGGTGGCTGTATATGTATGGGCCACATGTGGGGCAGGCTCTGAATGGGTGTTCCTTCTGTCTCTGTTCTAAACTTTGCCTCCCTATCCCCTCCCAAGGGTATTTTTATTCCCCTTTTAAAGAAGGAATGAAGCATCAGCCTTTTGGTTGCTCATCTTTCTTGAGTTTCATGTGTTCTGTGCATCTCGGGTAATTCGAGCATTTTGTTTTCTCCAGGAACCAAATACTACCAATAGCTACTCATCTAGAAATTGAACGCAAGATTCCATACTTATTTCAAGCTTCACCAGCTTGACCTTTGCCAGGAATGAGCACACACGTCCTTACAAATCCTTTACTCTTAAATTCTGTCCTCTTTCCCTACTGCAATTGTTCCTGAGCCTTAAGAAGGAGTGTGAAATTGATTTTCCATTTGAGGCTGAGTCCTTCACAATTATTGTGTAAATATTGATAGGTTATGAGTTTCCGATTCAGCCATCATGCCCTGCACTGATAAACTACTCTAATGATGTCAGAGATGAGCATTAATTAATCTATGGATATGTAGATACTAATCTAAATGACATTTTGATCTTATGCCCACTTTTTAATCAATTTAAACATATAATTAATGAAAAACATCTAAAATGTCACATATACTCTTTGTAAACTCTCTATGGCAACATAAATTCTTATTCATTCACTGTGCTGAAGAGAACATCTAGGTAATGGCATCACCACTGAACCACATATTCAGATATTGAAAGAATTTATGTCTACATTAGTGTTTGTTTCACATGTAAAATAAAATTATGATTAATAAATAAATGCATTTTTAATCTGTTATTTTTTATTTTATGTTTTCTCTTGAGATGTTTCGAAATGAAATGTGTTTCTACAACTAGAAGAGGCATGCTCGGCTGTGACACTAGAACTTCTTTTTGACCATATGCTTGTGATACTAAGAAAAGGTTTTACTAACATAATTAGTAAATACATCATTGAATCATATTTTTACAAATTTCATGACTCTCCAGAGACACTTAAAGTTATTTCTTTGTAATCAAGTGACAGTTTTTAAGTGAAACTCTAAGTTAAGATTTGCATAATGTAAATAAATGACAAACTGAATAAATGATACATACAAGGTTTTATTGTGTGACCTTATGTCACCAGTGACTAGTGTTTGAAACCACATTTGATCTATTGTATTCTATGACGCTTAATGATGAATATTCTAGACAAGGATTTAAAGAACATAGAAAAAGTGTATCTGGAAACTTCTCATCTGCTGGTAGAAATACAGTAGTTTAAAATACAATCTGGCAGAAAAGTCAACGTCTAAAAAAAAAATAACTGTCATGAGTAATTGATATGTGACTAGGGTAGGGAAGAAAAGCAAATAAAGCCAGAGGGATTTTCTTCTCAACAGAACACCTGCTGTCATCCTCACAAAGCACAGCATTTAGTACTATGGTATGGTTTAACAGTTTATTCAAGTGAAACAAAACAAAATCTTAAAATCCATCAAAAGACTGACTGCAGTGTTATTTAAAGAGACACAGACATAAAAATTAGCTCATCTAATTTCTACATAATGCAAAGGACTGTTTGGGTTTAATAAAAATATGGTAAACAGAACATTTTTTTGCTTTTTATTATTTTTGAAAATTGCACAACTGCATAGAATGAAATATCATATTATTCTCTCATTTCCCAGTTTTCCCTCCAACCCTCTTAAATGGACTATCAAATACTTCCTACCAATGTTATCTCCTTCTTTTCTTCCTCTTCCTCCATTTTCATATTCTATAACAACCTGATGAGTATTGGGTCATCCACTTCATCCATTATTGGACAGTTGAGAGACAGGACTTCATGGTGGCAAACAGATCAGTGAGCGGAGTATGTGCAACCAAACCTTTGTTTGATGCCCACAACACAAATAGTAGGGAAAACAAATTCTCATCAGCTATCCTCTGATCTTAAAATGTACATAAGAGGAATCTATGCATATATATATATATGTGTGTGTGTATATATATGTATATATATATATATATACACACACAACACACACACACACACACACACACAACACACACACACAACAGCATTTAGGATGGATTCTTTAGAGCCAGTAACATTAATGGGATACTGTGGTTTAACTTATCATTGCTAATATTTTTTAATGTTTGGTGGTTCCACTGTTTCAGTTGGTATGTAAAACATTTTTAATATTACTTAGCTAAGTCATTATTTCTAAATGGTGGTAAGCAGCATTTTACTCTTTATTCAGAAACATAAAATGTATTGATGCATACTTCACTCATATTAAATGATTTTGTGTGATTTACTTTGCCCATTGAAATGACAATAAATCACTTTCTGGGAAAAATACATACAATATATGTATGGGGGAATCTTCAATTGATCTTTTTATGCTATGATAAGGGTGACAATTCTAAATAGCTGAGAGTCTCAAAAATATTTATGAAATAATTTTCAGATCTGTTTAGTTTTAGGACATTTATATATGAGGTCAACAAGATGAATGAGAAGTAAACCCTATTAACATAAATTTGGTCATAATATGGATTTTTTAGAAATGTGTGCCTATCTTTTCTTGATGAATAGACCTTCCTTTTCCTAACATAACTGTGAGGTGTAGATTTCCTGACTCCAATGCTCCAATGACTAACTAGGTAAGTTAAACGTTATTCTCTTATATTATCGAGAATATATGTATATACATATATAAATATACATTTGAGAGCATATATGTATGTATATATAAATATAGATGCCAAAAATTGTAGTTATACTTACTTCTTTTTTCAGTGAATAATATTAAATGCTTGAAAAATCATTTGTGTATTCACACTAATGATAAAATCATTAGACTTGGCCTCTTTTTTTTTTTTTTTTTTTTTTTTTCGGAGCTGGGGACCGAACCCAGGGCTTTTCGCCTGCTAGGCAAGCGCTCTACCACTGAGCTAAATCCCCAACCCCCAAACTTGGCCTCTTATAGAATATATTAAGTGATACAGAAAATAGAAATAAATTACTTCAATAAAGTATGCGTTGCTTTAATGTGAACAGAGAAAAAGAGTAAAGTTGGATTAAAAATATTCCTAACTGTGTGGCATGGATTGGGGAAATATTTCTGGAATAATTATATGCTTATTTTCTGACACAAAATGCTAGATGATCCAAAAACATAAGAGCAATGCATGATTGAACTATGCTAAATATAGAAAAGAGAGGTGTTATGCATAAAATTGTACAGGTAAAATGTAACATAAATGACTTAAAATTCTTTATATAAGTATACACATTTCATATTACACATGTATATATTTATATAACTATGTACATACATATGTGTAAGAAGTATAATACATAAATGTATACACATATGTATATACATAATAGGGAAAAGTTGACATGATACACTTATATTTTGTAGAAAATGAAATACAGATGATAGAATGTAGTACATGAAGGATGGGGAAAAATAAAAACAGGAAAATGGATGATAGAATACAAGTTTTCATGGAAACAAAATATCTCATCAGCTAAGTATGGAGTATACTGAGCTCAAAGAGGTTTTAGTCAATTGGAGAATGAAAAGTATTGAAAAAATTTTTAAAGGAAAATTGCAGTCGAGTAATGACAAGGATACATGAAGCCAAGTTCACTTTGGGTTACAACATATATTTGGGTACAAAATGAGAAAATTCTTTCAGTGTGCCTCTATCTCTACCTTCTCTCTTTATTTCCCTGTGAACAATACCTATCAACATACATTATAGCAATAGCATGTCTTTTAATCAAAGACTTGCATCTTCTATGTTTTGTATCCTATAGAAGTTTCATAAATTTTGCTAGGTTAAATTTTCATAAATTTTTGCAAGCAAATTTTTCTTAACTCTACCTTAATAAATAAAATGTAAGACATTTACATGTGTGTCAGAGATTGTCAGCATAAAAATACAGTTTTGATCATGAGTAAAATTTCTCAGCTATTTATATCTAATTATATTAATTTGTGTTGTAAGACCTTTTTTTGGGAAAAGTAAGAACATGATTATTAATGCCACAATGGCATCATTGACAGAGAAGAAAGAATGATTTCACCCAAACTTATTTCATTTGACCAAGAAGTTTAACTTGAGTTAATTACTGGCCCTCGGTAAAGAATTCCCTATAGGCACATTGGACTACATCATCAAACAAAACTCTCTAAATCTTCATTCCTAAAAATAGTTGACCTCCTTTATATTCTCTTCTATGAAGTGATTTCTACTTTATGAGCCATTTTCAACTTAGGAGCTTTTTGATGAGCAGTTCTTAAACCCCTTCCAGTCATCAGGAGTCCTCTTCCTTCTCAAAGAAAGATACATTATAAGGGATAATCAATCTAATTTCAAGATTGTAATGACTATTCTTCTCAGAGGACAGCAATTTCAACATATTGTATTTGTATGCTAAAAGTAGTTATATCCAAGGTTAGTTAGTAGAGAATGCTAAACACTTGTCTTAAATTGCTGTGATATGTAATTATCTCACCTTATAAAGAAGGAGAATGTAAAAAAAAATCTCTTTGAGTATTTCCTGAATGCAAGAGATATTTAATACTGGCTTTTAAAATACATTTGGTTTTGCAATATAAGGAATCATTTTCTTTAATTCTGTAGTGAGGAGGGCAAAGAGAAGAAATGATTGCATGAGACATCAAATGCCAATAAGCATTGATCTGAACTTGTACCAAATTTGTGACAATTTTGTAAACAAATTACTCTTACAACAAGAGCTTTATTAGCCAAAAGTATATAAACATTAACACACACACACACACACACACACACACATACACACACACACACACACACACACACACACACACACACACACGATCGAGGGAGATAGAAACAACAATTTGCATTGGTGAATGGTAAATGAATATATTATAGTTATAATATTAGCAGAGCTCTGTATTCATGCTCTGATGAACATTTCTCTGTTTCTGTGGTTTAGATTTCTTCATTCCAATTCCATTCATGTTTTAAATCATCATGCCAAAAAACAGCTTTTACTGATGCAAGCTGCCAATATCAACTCATTAATCAATCTTTCTGAATTTGTCTGCTACCTTTCCAATCTTAGGTCATACGGTGACATATGGTGAGTAGATATTATTTGGAACTTTCATTTACACTAATAATTCCAGATTTTATCTTGATAACTACAAACAAATGTAATACATATGTTTATTGATATTGTTATTCCAAACAATGTCTTAAAATAAGTATAAAGACAGAAATATTTGGCTTCAAATGCTTTTTTGACTACATACATTTGAAGATCATGAACTTATTCTGAAGCCACATTCATGTACATACCTGTACCTGAATATTTTTACACTTGTCCTAGTTAATCGACCACTTTCAAGACCATTACAATCAGTCAAGTCTGGTTCCCTTGTGGAAATATTTTAATTCAATATTTCAATTCAATTTTTAATTCAAAGATAATTCAATTTTAATTTAGTATACAGTGTTTCTATATAAACAATCATTACTTTCTCAAAACAAAATAAAACAAAACAATTAAACTGTATAAAGTTATTTTTTCATCTTTATTAACTTGGGTATACCTTATTTAAATTTAGATTATTATTCCCTTTCTCAGTTTCCAGGCCAACATCCCCCTAACCCCTCCCACTGCCCTTCTCTAAGGGTGTCCTCTCCCCATACTCTCCGCACTAACACCCTCCCCCCAAAAATCACGTTCATTGGGTGTTCAGTCTTGGCAGGACCAAGGGCTTCCCCTTCCACTGGTGCTCTTACAAGGCACCTATGAGGTTGGAGCCCAGGGTCAGTCCATGTATAGTCTTTGGGTCATAGCTTAGTCCCTGGAAGCTCTGGTTGGTTGGCATTGTTGTTCATATAGGGTCTCGAGCACCTTCAAGTTCTTCCAGTCCTTTCTCTGATTCCTTCAACAGAGGTCCCGTTCTCAGTTCAGTGGTTTGCTGCTGGCATTCGCCTATGTATTTGCTGTATTCCGGCTGTGTCTCTCAGGAGAGATCTACATTCGGTTCCTGTCGGCCTGCACTTCTTTGCTTCATCCATCTTGTCTAATTGGGTGGCTGTATATGCATGGGCCACATGTGGGGCAGGCTCCGAATGGGTGCTCCCTCAGTCCCTGTTTTAATCTTTGCCTCTCTCTTCCCTGCCAAGGGTATACTTGTTCCCCTTTTAAAGAAGGAGTGAAGCATTCACATTTTGATCATCTATCCTGAGTTTCATGTGTTCTGTGCATCTAGGGTAATTCAATCATTTGGGCTAATAGCCACTTATCAATGAGTGCATACCATGTGTGTTTTTCTGTGATTGGGTTACCTCACTAAGGATGATATTTGCCAGTTCCATCCATTTGCCTATAAATTTCATAAGTCATTGTTTTTGATAGCTGAGTAATATTCCATTGTGTAGATGTAACACATTTTCTGTATCCATTCCTCTGTTGAAGGGCATCTGGGGTTCTTTCCAGCTTCTGGCTATTATAAATAAGGCTGCTATGAACATAGTGGAGCATGTGTCTTTGTTATATGTTGGGACCTCTTTTGGGTACATGCCCAAGAGAGGTATAGCTGGGTCCTCGGGTAGTTCAATGTCCAATTTTCTGAGGAACCTCCAGACTGATTTCCAGAATGGTTGTACCAGTCTGCAATCCCACCAACAATGGAGGAGTGTTCCTCTTTCTCCACATCCTCGCCAGCATTTGCTGTCACTTGAGTTTTTGATCTTAGCCATTCTCACTGGTGTGAGGTGAAATCTCAGGGTTGTTTTGATTTGCATTTCCCTTATGACTAAAGATGCTGAACATTTCTTTAGGTGTTTTTCAGCCATTCGGCATTCCTCAGCTGTGAATTCTTTGTTTAGCTCTGAACCCCATTTTTAATAGGGTTATTTGTCTCCCTGCGGTCTAACTTCTTGAGTTCTTTGTATAATTTGGATATAAGCCCTCTATCTGTTGTAGGATTGGTAAAGATCTTTTCCCAATCTGTTGGTTGCCATTTTGTCCTATCCACTGTGTCCTTTGCCTTACAGAAACTTTGCAGTTTTATGAGATCCCATTTGTCGATTCGTGATCTTAGAGCATAAGCCATTGATGTTTTGTTCAGGAAATGTTCTCCAGTTCCCATGTGTTCAAGATGCTTCCCCACTTTTTCTTCTATTAGTTTGAGTGTATCTGGTCTGATGTGGAAGTCCTTGATCCACTTGGACTTAAGCTTTGTACAGGGTGATAAGCATGGATTGATCTGCATTCTTCTACATGTTGACCTCCAGTTGAACCAGCACCATTTGCTGAAAATGCTATCTTTTCTCCATTGGATGGTTTTGGCTCCTTTGTCAAAATTCAAGTGACCATAGGTGTGTGGGTTCATTTCTGGGTCTTCAATTCTATTCCACTGGTCTATCCGTCTGTCTCTGTACCAATACCATGTAGTTTTTATCATTATTGCTCTGTAATACTGCTTGAGTTCAGGGATAGTGATTCCGCCTGAAGTCCTTTTATTGTTGAGGATAGTTTTAGCTATCCAGGATTTTTTGTTATTCCAGATGAATTTGCAAATTGTTCTGTCTAACTCTCTGAAGAATTGGATTGGTATTTTGATGGGGATTGCATTGAATCTGTAGATTGCTTTTGGTAAAATGGCCATTTTTACTATATTAATCCTGCCAATCCATGAGCATGGGAGATCTTTCCATCTTCTGAGCTCTTCAATTTCTTTCTTCAGAGTCTTGAAGTTCTTATCATACAGATCTTTTATTTGCTTGGTTAAAGTCACACCGAGGTATTTTACATTATTTGGGACTATTATGTAGGGTGTTGTTTCCATAATTTCTTTCTCAGTTTCTCTTTTGTGTAGAGGAAGGCTACTGATTTATTTGAGTTAATATTATACCCAGCCACTTTGCTGAAGTTGTTTATCAGCTTTAGTAGTTCTCTGGTGGAACTTTTGGGACCACTTAAATATACTATCATATCATCTGCAAATAGTGATATTTTGACTTCTTTTCCCATCTGTATCCCCTTGATCTCCTTTTGTTGTCTGATTACTCTGGCTAGAACTTCAAGAACTATATTGAATAAGTAGGGAGAGAGTGGGCAGCCTTGTCTAGTCACTGATTTTAGTGGGATTGCTTCAAATTTCTCTCCATTTAGTTTAATGTTAGCAACTGGTTTGCTGTATATGGCTTTTACTATGTTTAGGTATGGGCCTTGAATTCCTATGCTTTCCAGGACTTTTATCATGAAGGGGTGTTGAATTTTGTCAAATGCTTTCTCAGTATCTAATGAAATGATCATGTGGTTTTGTTCTTTCAGTTTGTTTATGTAATGGATAACGTTGATGGATTTCCTTATATTAAACAGTCCCTGCATGCCTGGGATGAAGCCTACTTGATCGTGATGGATGATTATTTTGATGTGCTCTTGGATTCGGTTTGCCAGAATTTTATTGAGCATTTTTGCGTTGATATTCATAAGGGAAATTGGTCTGAAGTTCTCATTCTTTTTTGGGTCTTTGTGTGGTTTAGTTATAAGAGTAACTTTTGCATCATAGAAGGAATTCTGTAGTGCTCCATCTGTTTTAATTTTGTGGAATAGTTTGGATAGTATTGGTATGAGGTCTTCTATGAAGGTCTGATAGAATTCTGCATTAAACCCATCTGGACCTGGGCTCTTTTTGGTTGGGAGACCTTTAATGACTGATTCTTTTTCGTTAGGAGGTATGGGGTTGTTTAAATGGTTTATCTATTCCTGATTTAACTTCGGTACCTGGTATCTGTCTAGGAAATTGTCCATTTCCTGCAGATTTTCAAGTTTTGTTGAATATAGCCTTTTGTAGTAGGATCTGATGATTTTTTAATTTCCTCTGATTCTGTAGTTATGTCTCCCTTTTCATTTCTGATTTTGTTAATTTGGACACACTCTCTGTGTCGTCTCCTTAGTCTGGCTAAAGGTTTATCCTTCTTGTTGATTTTTTCAAAGAACCATCTTTTGGTTCTTTTGAATATTTCTATGGTCCTTTTTGTTTCTACTTGGTTGATTTCAGCTCTGAGTTTGATTATTTCCTGCCTTCTACTTCTCCTGTGTGTATTTGCCTCTTTTTATTCTAGAGCTTTTAGGTGTGCTGTCAAGTTGCTGATATATGCTCTCTCCAGTCAGCGCTATGAGTTTTCCTCTTAGCACAGCTTTCATTGTGTCCCATAAGTTTGGGTATGTTGTACCTTCATTTTCATTAAATTCTAAGAAGTCTTTAACTTCTTTCTTTATTTCTTCCTTGACCAGGTTATCATTGAGTAGAGCATTGTTCAATTTCCATGTATATGTGGGCATTCTTCCCTTATTGTTGTTGAAGACCCGCATTAGCCTGTTGTGGTCTGATAGGACGCATGTGATTATTTCTATCTTTCTGTATCTATTGAGGCCTGTTTTATGACCAATTATATGGTCAATTTTGGAGAAAGTACCATGAGGTAGTGAGAAGAAGATATATCCTTATGTTTTAGGATAGAATGTTCTATAAATATCTGTTAAGTCCATTGTGTTCATGACTTCTCTTAGTCTGTCTAGGTCTCTGTTTAATTTCTGTTTCCATGATCTGTCCATTGATGAGAGTGGGGTGTTGAAATCTCCTACTATTATTGTGTGAGGTGCCATGTGTGTTTTGAGCTTTAGTAAGGTTTCTTTTACGTATGTAGGTGCCCTTTTATTTGGGGCATAGATATTAAGATTGAGAGTTCATCTTGGTGGATTTTTTCTTTGATGATTATGAAGCATCCTTTCTTATCGTTTTTGATGACTTTTGGTTGAAAATCAATTTCATTCGATATTAGAATGGCTACTCCAGCTTGCTTCTTCAGACCATTTGCTTGGACAGTTGTTTTCCAGCCGTTCACTCTGAGGTAGTGTCTGACTTTGTCCTTGATGTGTGTTTCCTGTTGGCAGCAGAATGCAGCGTCCTCATTGCGTATCCAGTTTGTTAATCTATTTCTTTTTAATTGTGGAGTTGAGTCCATTGATGTTGAGAGATACTAAAGATAGTGATTATTGCTTCCTGTTATATTCTTATTTGGATGTGAGATATTGTTTGTGTGCTTTTCTTCTCCTTGTTTAGTTGCCAAGACAATGAGTTTCTTGCTTTCTCTACAGTGTAGCTTGCCTCCTTATGTTGGGCTCTACCATTTATAATCCTTTGTTGGGCTGGATTTGTAGAAAGATATTGTGTAAATTTGGTTTTGTCATGGAATATCTTGGTTTCTCCATCTATGTTAATTGAGAGTTTTGCTGGATACAGTAACCTGGGCTGGCATTTGTGTTCTCTTAGGGTCTGTATGACATCTGTCCAGGATCTTCTGGCTTTCATAGTCTCTGGTGAGAGGTCTGGTGTGATTCTGATAGGTCTGCCTTTATATGTTACTTGACCTTTTTCCCTTACTGCTTTTAATATTCTTTCTTTGTTTTGTGCATTTGGTGTTTTGACTTATGTGACGGGAGGAATTTCATTTTTGGCCCAATCTATTTGTAGTTCTGTAGGCTTCTTTTGTGTTTATGGGTATCTCTTTCTTTAGGTTAGGGAAGATTTCTTCTATGTTTTTGTTGAAGATATTTACTGGTCCTTTGAGCTGTGATTCTTCACTCTCTTCTATACCTATTATCTTTAGATTTGATCTCTTATTGAATCATGAATTTCCTGTATGTTTTGGACCATTAGTTTTTTTTCCATTTTCCATTATCTTTGACAATTGTGTTTATGATTTCTATGGAATCTTCTGCTCCTGAGATTCTCTCTTCTATCTCTTTTATTCTGTTGGTGATGCTTGTATCTATGGCTCCTTGTCTCTTCCTTTGGTTTTCTATATTCAATGTTGTCTCTCTTTGTGCTTTCTTCATTGCTTCTATTTCCATTTTTAATTCCTTCACCTGTTTGCTTGTGTTTTCCTGGTATTCTTTCAGGGATTTTTGTGATTCCTCTCTATAGGCTTCTACTTGCTTATTTATGTTTTCCTGCATTTCTCTAAGGGAGTTCTTCATGTTTTTCTTGAAGTCCTCCATCATCATGATCAAATGTGATTTTGAATGTAGATCTTGCTTTTCCGGTGTGTTTGGATAGTCAGTGTTTGCTTTGGTGGGAGAATTGGTCTCTGATGATGCCATGTAGTCTTGGTTTCTGTTGCTTGGGTTCCTGTTCTTGCCTGTTGCCATCAGGTGTCCTGGTGTTTGCTATTTCTGACAGTGACTAGACCGTCCTATAGACCTGTGTGTCAGGAGTGCTGTAGATCTTTTTTCTTGTTTTCTTTCAGCCAGTTATGGGAACAGAGTGTTCTGCTTTCAGTCATGTAGTCTTTCCTGTCTACTGGTCTTAAGGTGTTCCAGTGAGCATGTGTCCTGAGTCTACCAGGCATGTTGCTTGGGGCAGAAAAGTTGGTCGTACCTGTAGTACCGCGGCTGAAGTTGCTCCAGGGGGCTGCTTTTGAGCTGTCTATGAGGGCTTCAACCAGGAGAGCTTGCGCCTCTTTTTCCCGGGTCCCCATGCACCAGGGTCCCAGATGTCATTAGGTGTTTTCCTCTGGAGTCAGAAATGTGGGCAGAATGTAGTCTCTTCTGGCTTCCCAGTCCTGTCTGCCCCTCTAAAAGTTTAGCTCTCCCTCCCAGGGGATTTGGGTGCAGGGAGCTGTTGACCGGGTACCTTCATGTCCGGGTAGTGTCTGGACCTCAAGGGATCTGCAACTTGAGTGCCCCTATTTTCCGACTCCTAGAGGCTCTATACAGTTTCCTCTTGGGCCAGGGATGTGGGCAGGGGTGGGCAGTATTGGTTGTTTCTCCTGCTTTGCAGTTTCAGGAGTACCCACCTGTCTGGGCATGAGCTCTCTCTCCCAAGGTGTTTGGGAGCAGAGAGCTGTGGGCTAAAGTTATTTTTATAGTTGGATTTATCATCCTTTATCTCAAATGCAGTGTGGTGAGAGAAGTCCCTCAAACCACATAGAGAAAAAATAGTTCTACAAATCCAAGTGCACAAAATTTGCCAGAGTTTGTTTGCTACTTTAGAAGTCTGCATTGTAAAGATCACCAGATGATTGAAATGACTGTTGTGATTGAAATAAAGGACAACTAAAAACAAGATGGGAATAATTTAATGTGATGTTGGATCACGTTCATTTATAAACCATGCTGAATCCCAGTTTGCCCACTGTTTCCTATTCCAGACCTAAAACACACATAGCAAATTGACTCCCTACAATTTTGTGTTAAGCATTTCTATTATACCCTTGATTGTAACTATGTTTAAGTAATTTGCCATTTGCATGATTTATATGCTGGAACACAGTGCTGTTCATGTTCCATCTAATTTTACCACTGTTAAAAAGGAGTTTACCCTTTCTTTCCTTGTTTATAATTCTAAATTTACTTTCATGTAAATCTAATGTAATATGTATGGGAATAACAAATGTTTGTAAAGTATATGTGTATTTTCTTGTACTTTTATGTTGCCTAGTTAAGATTCATTTCTAGAAAATCTTGGAAATAATCTGGTATATGTTTGCATAATACTTATGGAGCCATTTAAGGGTGCACACGAATCTTTAGAAAGATAAGATAAAATGTTTACCCAATTTAACCGCTTCAAATATTAATTTATATTATTCTATTGGTAGCACATGATTTTACAAAGGTAATATTGTTCAGCCAAAAACTAACATTCAAAAAATGATTTAAGAGTGATGATTTGATGACTAGTGCAGTTTCCTACCTCACAGCACAACATTTGATGATAGGACAGAAGGACAATGGTGAGACCTTAGTGGCTTTCAGTGGGATTCTGGCATTTGATGACTAGCAGAGCTTTGGCAATAATAGATTAGCTAAGTTGAATAAATCATTTAAGCTCACAGATATTATGCTTTAAAGCTATGTTGAATTACTTCGTGATGAATTATTTTCTCTGATGGATCATAATGTGTTCATACAAATATATGGATTGAAACACCTAATTCTTCTATATTCTGGTTAAATGAGAAGAGGAAGAGGAGGAGAACATGGTACAGCTGATAAATAATATCTCTCAAGTATGACTTAAAGAAGGACAAGAAGGAAGTAAAAATGTGAATTACCATTAAGACAGGTGCCTTAACAGTGGTCTCTTAAAGGAAACTCTGCTAATCAGGGAATAAATAGAACCTTAACTTCTAGAACTGGAAAATAATTTTAAACAAACAATAAAAAGCTTCCCATAGCCTTGCACGGGAAGATATGAGAATGGATGGGATAAGTCTGACTTCTTTGGAGCCACAGACACTAACCACTATAACTATGTATATTTCTGTAGTATGAAATCTTTATAACTCCAATCAAAATGTGGAAAATCAGCCAGTGAAGGACTGGTTTGCAAGACCTATTAAGAATGCATGGTTATAGATATTAGAAGATATCCGGGAGTTGCAAGAGAAGAGGGAATTTAGGAGACAAACTATATTTGATACCCATTTCATAGAGCCAGATAGAACTTCACTGGAAAATCTTTACAAACCAGTAAAGGTGTGACAGAACAAAATGATCTATACCAATATATGATATATGCTACAAGGTTATAAAATGTTTAAGAATTAGGTAGATCTAACAGCTATTCCTTGTTGTCAACTTCTTTATATCTTGAAAGAACTGGAATCTAGAAATGGAGAACACTCCTTTGATCCAGTTCTTGAGGCTTAGAAGTGCAAGATTCTGATGTGCATCTTGACATAGGGTAGCACATGCTTTTGATCCAGAGCTGGAGGCAGAGAGGCCATGAACACTTAAGCCTGGGAAATGCAATGTAGACTTTTAATCCCAGGAGTTGGAGGCAAAAAGATCTTTGAGTTCAGCTCCATCCTGGAACAGAGCAAGTTCCAGGTACAGGCATGGTGATACACACATTTAATCTGGGTCATTTAATGCCTTGTGCTAGACAAACTTTCTACATAAGGACAATGGAAGAAGGAAGGCTTGCTCTTCTTCACCTGCTTTCACTTACTTCCCAGTGAAATCTGTTGGAATATACTTCTCCAGGATTCCAGCTTATACAAAAGGCCACCTGAAACAGTTGCCCTCATGGGACAGAGAAACTACTAATTTCATGGACTTCCCATTCAAAACTGCCCATTGATGGGTTGGTTGGATTGTAGACTGTAAATCATTACAGTAAATTCCCTTAATATATAGAGACATTACGTAAGTTCTGTGATCGTAGAGAACACTGACTAACTCAGTAAGTAAAGAAAAATAAACATTAATGGTCCTATTAGCATTACTGGAAGCCAAATGTGTCACTGCTATGTTGGGCTGAAGTTGCTAACACAATTAGTGATTAAAATCACAAATTCAGTATTGTTAAGACCTTGCAAGGCTTAAAATCCTTACCAGCAGCTCACCAAATGGTTAAAAGGTAATAACTTTTAACTAGGAAAATAGAAGGAATCTCACTGTGCTTCTTGTAGTAGCTGTTCCTGTAATGGTCTGTTCAAGGTTGCCTCTGAATGAAGGTTATTCACAGTGACCAGAGGTCTTATATAGAAGAGAATTATGGATTTATTAGTACCTGCTTGCATGTCAAATAATTGGACTTTAGTAAATACTGAGGGTGAATGTACCTTAATTTATGGCAATGCACAAAAGCACTAAAGGAGAATAGCATATATTAATGCAAGAGAATATTCTGGAGGAGGAGGTGTTATGACACCATTGTAGAGATTCACCTGAAAGTGCAGTGTGAAAAGCGAGTAATTGGTGATTAGGCAAAATGCCAACCTATAAAACTGCCTATGCCCAGTCGGGTGGTAAATGTCAAACAGCATAGGCTACTTTGGAACTATGACAAAATTACAAAAGCCAGTAGGGATTTTTGTTTTAAAGTACCCATCATTCACCCAGTCCAAAACACTTTTCACAGTTCAGTAAAGTCTGAAGAAGCCATATGGTTTGCAGAGAATGTGTAAATTATAATGAGCCAGATAAGGTACTTTACCCCATTTATTCATCTCTGAGCAAGCAGAGAGGTGAATACTAGAGCTCACCTAATTTTCTCTTTTTTGTTCAGTGCAGTATCTTTGTCCCTGAAAGATGAATTGCAAACATTTAAAGTAGATCCTTGCATGTCAATTCTTCTATCCTTGTACAAACATGCCAAGAGTTAGGTCTTGTGTTTGATTCTAGATGTTGAAAAGATGATAGTTTTTATTAACCATCTCAGACACCAAGGCTAACAATAAATTTAGCTACTGCACAGGCGCATAGCTCAAAAACCTCTACAGATGTATCCACACTGCCTCAACTGGGGATGCAGTTTGAAACACAAGTATATTGAAAGAAGACATCCTAGGTGTTGGCTAGTTTAAGAATTTTCTTTGTATTCCTCAGCCTGGTGGTTGCTGAAAAAAGGTGGTAGGACCATTTTCTATGGCAATCAAGATTAATGCTGAAATTGGATCTAATCTTTGCCCAAGACCAATTTGAAGGATAGAAATGATACAGGTGGAATGTTGACTGTGAGGAAGCTGTGAATAGATGTAGTAGATGCCAGACTGAGAGCATCCATGCATGAGCTCTGATGTAATATGGGCTTTCTTCGGTGCTAAACCTCACTGCAGTAAATGTGGAAGAAATATCCAAGACAAAGTTTTGTTCTAGCTCTCAGATTCTCCTCTCGAGTGGGTCAATTCTTGATCCTTACATTACTACCCAACATTTAGAAGAGTACCAGGAGGAAAGAATAGGAATTCAAGGCCCATACCTAAACATAATAAAAGCCATATATAGCAAACCAGTAGCTAACATTAAACTAAATGGAGAAAAACTTGAAGCAACCCCACTAAAATCAGGGACTAGACAAGGCTGCCCACTCTCTCCCTACTTATTCAATATAGTTCTTGAAGTTCTAGCCAGAGCAATCAGACAACAAAAGGAGATCAAGGGGAAGCAGATTGGAAAAGAAGAAGTCAAAATATCACTATTTGCAGATGATATGATAGTATATTTAAGAGAAACAAGCCGAGAAAGAAATTAGGGAAACGACACCCTTCATAATAGTCCCAAATAATAAAAAGTACCTCGGTGTGACTTTAACCATGCAAGTAAAAAATCTCTACAATAAGAACTTCAAGCCTCTGAAGAAAGAAATTGAAGAAGATCCCAGAAGATGGAAAGATCTCCCATGCTCATGGATTGGCAGGATTAATATAGTAAAAATGGCCATTTTACCAAAAGCAATCTACAGATTCAATGCAATCCCCATCAAAATACCAATCCAATTCTTCAAAGAGTTAGACAGAACAATTTACAAATTCATCTGGAATAATAAAAAACCCAGGATAGCTAAAACTATTCTCAAGAATAAAAGGACTTCAGGGGGAATCACTATCCCTGAACTCAAGCAGTATTGCAGAGCAATAGTGATAAAAAAACTGCATGGTATTGGTACAGAGACAGACAGATAGACAAATGGAACAGAATTGATGACCCAGAAATGAACCCACACACCTATGAGCACTTGATTTTTGACAAAGGAGCCAAAATCATCAAATGGAAAAAAGATAGCATTTTCAGCAAATGGTGCTGGTTCAACTGGAGTTCAACATGTAGAAGACTGCAGATTGATCCATGCTTATCACCCTGTACAAAGCTTAAGTCCAAGTGGATCAAGGACCTCCACATCAAACCAGATACACTCAAAGTAATAGAAGAAAAAGTGGGGAAGCATCTCGAACACATGGGCACTGGAAAAATTTCCTGAACAAAACACCAATGGCTTATGCTCTAAGATCAAGAATTGACAAATGGGATCTCATAAAACTGCAAAGCTTCTGTAAAGCAAAGGATACTGTGGTTACGACAAAATGGCAACCAACAGATTGGGAAAAGATCTTTAACAATCCTACAACAGATAGAGGGCTTATATCCAAAATATACAAAGAACTCAAGAAGTTAGACCGCAGGGAGACAAATAACCCTATTAAAAAATGGAGTTCAGAGGTAAACAAAGAATTCACAGCTGAGGAATGTCGAATGGCTGAGAAACACGTAAAGAAATGTTCAACATCTTTAGTCATAAGGGAAATGCAAATCAAAACAACCCTGAGATTTCACCTCACACCAGTGAGAATGGCTAACATCAAAAACTCAGGTGACAGCAGATGCTGGCGAGGATGCGGAGAAAGAGGAACACTCCTCCATTGTTGGTGGGATTGCAGACTGGTACAACCATTCTGGAAATCAGTCTGGAGGTTCCTCAGAAAATTGGACATTGAACTACCTGAGGACCCAGCTATACCTCTCTTAGGCATATACCCAAAAGATGCTCCAACATACAACAAAGACACATGCTCCACTATGTTCATAGCAGCCTTATTTATAATAGCAGGAAGCTGGAAAGAACCCAGATGCCCTTCAAGAGAGGAATGGATACAGAAAATATGGTACATCTACACAATGGAATATTACTCAGCTATCAAAAACAATGACTTATGAAATTTATAGGCAAATGGATGGATCTGGAAAATATCATCCTTAGTGAGGTAACCCTATCACAGAAAAACACACATGGTATTCACTCATTGATAAGTGGCTATTAGCCCAAATGCTTGAATTGCCCTAGATGCACAGAATACATGAAACTCAAGATGGATGATCAAAATGTGAATGCTTCACTCCTTCTTTAGAAGGGGAACAAGAATACCATTGGCAGGGAATAGGGAGGCAAAGATTAAAACAGAGGCAGAAGGAACACCCGTTCAGGACCTGTCCCACATGTGGCCTATACATATACAGCCACCCAATTAGACAAGATGGATAAAGGAAAGAAGTGCATGCCAACAGGAACCGGATGTAGATCTCTCCTGAGAGACACAGCAAGAATACAGCAAATACAGAGGCGAATGTCAGCAGCAAACCACTGAACTGAGAACGGGACCCCCGTTGAAGGAATCAGAGAAAAGACTGAAAGAGCTTGAAGGGGTTCGAGACCCCATATGAACAACAATGCCAAGCAACCAGAGCTTCCAGGGACTAAGCCACTACCCAAAGACTGTACATGGACTGACCCTGGGCTCCAACCTCATAGGTAGCAATGAATAGCCTAGTAAGGGCACCAGTGGAAGGGGAAGCCCTTGGTCCTGCCAAGACTGAACCCCCAGTGAATGTAATTGTTGGGGGGAGGGCAGTAATGGAGTAATGGAGGGAGGATGGGGAGGGGAACACACATATAGAAGGGGGAGGGGGGATTAGGGGGATGTTTGCCTGGAAACCAGGAAAGGAATGACACTCGAAATGTATATAAGAAATACTCAAGTTAATTAAAAAAAAAGAAAGAAAAGAAAAAAAAAAAGAAGAGTACCAGGAAAACTTCATAATTTGCCTGGACTAACAGAGTTCTAGTGGTTGAATCCTCCACATTGGTGAGCAATAGTGGCTGCTTAAGTTTGGGTTTCCAGTCCAAGGCCTGTACGCATGTTTCCTTTCTATTAGTAGGAGCAGACTCTCTAAACGATGAATTCTTTGACGTTCAGGCAGGGCACCATAAGTTTTCTTCTGGCAAACGGTGATACAAATTTTCATTTTGCTAAAAATGCCACATTATCTGCCATGTTATTCTCTTCACTCTTTTGAGTATGGTTTACCTGCACGATTGTTCAACTTGGTACGCTGGTGGCAAGATGCACCAAGAGGGTCTTACCCAAAGTGTCAATTGACCTTATCACAGGAATTATTTCAAATTCAGATTTTTAGTAGTATGTAGGTATACATATAAATTATGTAAAAATGCCTCAGACACTATTTGATCACTATGCCCACATGCGCGAAAAATAAAAAATTCAATACAATAATAAAATGAATAAACTATTCATCTATGTAAATATGTCAGCCTAGAGAAACTAAAATAGAGATTATTTTAAATCATGTGGGAGGTGATCATTTGGAGAAAAAGTTCAATAGCATAGGATTAATACTCTAACATATAATAATCAAGTTGTTTGAATATTTATAGATAACAAAGTAGCGAAAGAGTTACAACAAACTAGTTGCAACAATTGGATTGGTTGGAAATAGCAAAATCAAAGTAAGTTTAGTTCATATTCACTTTTAGTTTTTTTGTTTCCACACTGTGTGTGTGCATATGTGTGTACACATGCACATTTTTGTTGGCATATTTGAGTGTATATATCTTCATGTGTGAGGAAAACATGTCAAAACATGAATGTGGAGGACAGGAAACACCTTCATATATCAATCCTTGCCTTTCTTCTTTTTCTGCATCGAAGTGACTCATTCTCCACTGTATATGCCGAACTAGCTGCACCATGAACATTCAGTGAGTTCCTTCTCTGTCTCTTTTTTCTTAGTAGACATGTCACATCTAATATTACTTGGAATCTGTGGTCACAAATTCATGCCCTCACTCAAGGGCAGCAAGTATTTTACCTACTGCCACATCCCTACCCCTGGGGAGTTATTTTGTATATTCCATATAGGAACTGTGGTAAGAAAGAAGATGCTCTCATTGGCTATTTACTATCTGTGTGGCACCAAGACATTTAAAGCAACCTGATGTGCTGTTAAAATCTAGGTGACTGGAGACTCATGTTTGTTATTTCCCTGTGTCGAAGAATTTTGAATGTTTTTGTGTCTGACATTTTAACTCTTTTTTTAATAGTCAGGGAAATTATAATACAATGTTTAATAAAATAACCCAGAACTGTTTGTATTGAATAGTTGAATCTATTTAATGTTAATAAATAGTCCAAACTGATCTGCACTATTAATTGTTGAATAATGGCTATATTTAGGAACCACATGAGAAATGGAAAATGTGCAATGGGCTTCAAAATTACAGTTTTGGCATCTATGTAATTTAGTTTTTCTAAAAGAAAACTATTTTCCTTTAAAGCATATTAAACAATGAAAAAATTGCAAATTACAAATATTCACTCTTTTACAAGTAATACCTTGAAAATATTGGTGTGCATAATTTGGTATGTTCAATGACAGGATAGTGCTCACTTGGAAATACCTTTCACTTCAAAAGTCTGACTTTATTTCCCTTTAGAATTCCTTCTTTCCTTTTCAGATTACACTGTATAGGATATGTTATAGTTCTCTTTGCCTACCTGTTTCTTTCTCACAAGTGTAATATTACAATTTATTGTAAAGATCTTATTAATGTTCATGTAGTGTTAAAAGTCACATACAAAATTCGTCATATAAAATGCCATGTATGACTTATTTTACAATTTGAATGGGTATGAAATCATAAACAGTTTTGATTTATTCTCTATAAATGATCTCACACATTTGCAATAGAGATGTTAGTAGAACCTATAATCTTGTGGAAGGCTGACTACAAAAGCATTTTGTTTATCAGATGTCAAGGATACTGGCAATATTCAATTATCATATTGGACAAAATCTCAGATAATGATGTTTTTGCCAACAAGAGAAAAACAGAAAGACTATAGTGTGCTGTTTAAATGGAATCTTATGTGATTGTGGAAATAATACCCATTAAGCAGTTTCATATTATTAGTTAAGAGCAAGTTGCATCTTGCTAGTGGTTTTTAAATAATAATACGCATCAAAAGAATAGACAATGGAGGGTCTGCAAAATAGCATTTCCTTGTTTGTGTGTTCATTCCCTAGCTTTCTTTCCTTCCAATAAGCATTTCTGATTTCTGGATTTATAGTGCTGGCTAAGCACTACATGTGTGAATGTCTTATTGTGGCTGCCTAAGAGTTCAGATGCCTAGTCTCTTGTATGTTTTTAATATAAAGTAACTTTGTGATTGAAAGAAGTAGGATTCGGTAGAGAAGAATACAATTTCAGTTGAGAAGGATTAAATTTCCTTATGGAACTTTAGATCAAGCTGCTTTGGGGAAACTTTTTCAATAACATACAATTGTAAAATAAAACAAAGATATATTATCTAGAATCTAAAAACTTGTTTCTGTTCATTTTTGTGCTTTATATTGTTCACACTATTTCCAAACATACAACAATGATCAAGTGGTAATCAGCAGTAGGTAAGCACTGTTGAACTAATTGTTGAATAATACATGTGAACACATAATGTAGGAGTAAGTGAATGAGTGTAATTTCAAGCAACAGAATTTAGTATCAACAATCATGTTGCTACAAAGACTGATCATGTCAGGTTCCCAGGCTAAAGGTCATATCACTTGAAGTGTAACACTCACCTTGAAAGATAATCAATGTGTTCTTCAGAGCACGTATTGCACTAGGAAGTTGCTAATCACCCTTTCAATCCAAAAACAAACATATATGTCACATCTCTTTCTTTATTTCCAAATACATTTTAAAATTAAAAAAAATGTTTTCACAGAATAAAGTTACATGTGAGTCACTGAATTTGCGAATCCTAATATCAAGATTTTTGTGTCTACGTTTCTGCGATGGTCTCCATATTCTGTAAAGAGAGGCTGAGGAGTGGTAGCTACAATTATCTGCAGGTATATGATTTACAACACAGTAAGGAACTATGTTGTCCTAGTCAAGTGGTTGTAGATTATTTTCTAAGGTCTGTGTTCTCATTAAACCGAGAAATGGTCAGGTTTCCAGGACCAGGCGTGATTTCTCTCCCGTTAAATGGACCCTAAGTACAATTATGTAGTTGTTGGGTGCCAGCAAGAAATGACTGTCAGTTGTTGCTCCTTCATGCACAGCTTGCCATTCCCACAATTGGTGAGATTCATATGAGTTGCAGTTGGGTAGAACTGCTTAACTGCTTCTCTCCTCTGTCACCTAGCACAGAATTTGGATTCAAGCCAAAATGGAATATATCCTGAGCACAGGTACTACATCTATAACACAGGGAACATCATAAAAGAGATGATTATAATATTTTAATAACCAGAATAAGAATAAATTCATTGTGAAACTGTCTGTAAGTGGATAACTAACTAACTAACTAACTAACTAACTAACTAACTAACTAACTAAGACTGGAACAATGACAAGATCTGTGAACAAATTCATGTGAGAGGGGATAACTCTAGTCAGGTCTCATTCCTAGACTAAAGTATAGGCCACTAATGATTGCTAGAAAAAGAATGAGCACCTTCCAAGATGAACCCTTACTAGTTGTTTAGTACAGAGTTACCGATTTTGAAAGAATGTAAACAAAACATTACTCACCAGGCTGGATTTCTATATGTGCATATATGCATATTCAATAATGAATATCACAGAAAGAGATGGTTTAAGTTGAATGTGGATAATATGAGACGAGTTTGTGGAAGAATATCTGGGAGGCCCTAGAGAAAGAAGAGAGGGGAAATTGATTTGATTCTCTCTTAAAATATATTTTTAAAAACGTTTTTGCAATTTGTCATGGCAATTTGAGTAGAACGTCTTTACCCTAGTCTGATGTAACATGTTTAGCTCCTTTTTGTGATGCCGTATGTTAACTGTGTGGAAAATTTAGGAAATAGTGCCTAAATAAAGTAGATCAGCAAGGATGTGAATTGTATTAATATCCTCCCTCTCCCTCTCAGCGTGTGTGTGAGCATATGCTCATATATATATATATATATATATATATATATATATATATATATTACTGCAGGTATATACATGCTAAAACACACATATGGGGGTCAAAAACATTCCTACAATATGCCTTATTTCAAGACAGCATCTAATCATTACCTGCCATTGTATATATAGCAATCTAGACTTCCTACAACCTTCCAGGGATGCTTCTGCCTCGACAGCATGATACTATAGAAAGACTGCCAGGATGAATACATTATACATAACTTCCCAATCTTTATGTTGGTTTCAGAAGTTCAAACATATGTTTTCACACTTTTCCAGGAAGTCCTTTCTCCCAGTGAGCCATCCCAGTTAACCCTACACCAGTTCTTGCTCTCTGTTTCTGGCCTATCTTGAAAGGTGCAACCT
This sequence comes from Rattus rattus, assembly GCF_011064425.1. NCBI lineage: Eukaryota > Metazoa > Chordata > Mammalia > Rodentia > Muridae > Rattus > Rattus rattus. Next base: position 73,322,064 of record NC_046157.1, read on the forward strand.
CCCTTTTGTATCCTTTCCCTACTATGATCATCTGCTTCATCATACCGGGTACAGATCGATGTGCCAAGGGATCATAAACTTAAACTCTGAAACCCTAGGACAAAATAAATACTTTCTGCTTTGAAAGTAGTTTCTTCTGATAGTTGTCAAACAATGAAATAAGCTACTGATATAATTGCCAAATACTTTATATATCTGGTTTTCTGTAGAATCTTAAATTCCTTTCATATAATTATAAATATAGATTCTGTAGTCATTTTCATGCATTAGTTTTTACAATAAGTACTTATTAATGTCCTCTGAAATAAGTCTAAAACCCATAACAATAATTTATTTTAAATATTTAGTTTTATTCCCTCAATTTAGCATGTAAGTACTTTTCATGTTAATCCTAATTTTTTTCTTGAAATCTGTTTCGTGACGAATGTGCTATAGGAGTGGCTGTAGAACTAATTTCACTTTCATTGTTTATGTATTGGTAAGAAATAAACGTTACACGAGATCTGATGTGAGATCACATACGGTCTACCATCAGCTTCTGAGCAGCAATGCCATCGTTTCCCATTTGAGCTACAAGTTCTACTTTTTTTATTTTTCTCATGTTCTCAGTTGCCTGTGTAGCTGATCTCTTTTGTCAATGATAGGAGATGATATCAGAGATTGAGTTGTTCAGAAAAAATCCATATTTTAGTGTTGCAAATGTCTACTAATAAATAATATTTATTAAAAAAACAAGAACCTGGACTATGGAGCAGTCAAATGCACAGTAAGTTAGTTAGTTCTTGATCAAAAGAACGCTCTATTCTAAAGTTAACGTTTTCAACTGGAGCTTTGTTTTCTGAACACAAGTTGGCCTGTGAACGACTTGAGCCTCTTTAGGTCTTCAAATGAGTTTTGGAGACTTTTACCACAAGAGAAGTTCTTCTAACTCTTAACACTAAATTAGAAGATCATAAGGACAGTTGCTCAACTGTGTATCTCCATACCAGACAAAGTATTCTCCTCAGAAGGGAGCAGCTCAAAATCTACCCCAATAGTTAACTAGGCTCCCACGAGTTGACAATTTCTATCAAGCCATCTATAATTACAATGAATTTTCAATGGTACACCTAAATAAATATTACATTACTCTAATGTAGAGATATACCAGTATTATCATGAAATTTAGGCTAAGAAGAACATGAAAATATGCCAAGACATATTAATAATATCTGACATTTTACAAACATAATATACAAAAAGTATTGATGAGAATCACCAGTATTTGTAGCTATTCAAGAGTGAAATAGAGGAGAGATGCATGATTTTCACGTACTATAAATATATGAGTGGAATAGCTCTTTTCCATGGAATTAGGTTTTCTTTTTATTGGTATGGTGGTTTGAGTGAAAATGGTCCCTATAGACAGTGGCACAATTAGAAGACATGGACTTGTTGGAATATGTATGACTTTGTTGGAGACAGAATACCATTAATGGGTGGGATTTAAGGTCTCAGAAGCTCAAGACACTTCATTTCCTGCTGCCTGCAGATCTAGAGGTAGGTATCTCAGGTCCTTCTTCAATACCATGTCTGCCTTCATGCTGCTGTATTTCCCACTGTAATGATAATGGATTAAACCTCTGAAAATGTAAGCCACTCTCAATTAACTGCTTTCTTTATAACAGTTGACATGGTCATGGTGTCTCTTGACAATAGAAACCCTAAGAGGGGGTTTTTTGTTTCTCTTGTTGTGTTTTTTAATATACTCTATTAGTTTTCACCAAATTTGGTTAGAGATATATTTTATTAGTGCTTTAATAATATATACATAAAATCAACCTCAGTCTCCGGTAAGGAGCATTGTGAAATGTAAAAATTCTGGAAAACACATGTGGGGGAAATGCATATGATAATACATGAAGAAAAGAGGATGGACTTACTAAGAGGGCACAGATCTTCACGTGCCTTTTACAGTTACCTGAGACTGTTGGGAATAATTTGCTTGTTGCTTGACTGAAGTTTGGCTGTAATAAGTGGCCTCTAGAGGACAAGATCTCAAATATTTGTGCAGCCTCTGGTACTTAATTTTTGAATATCAGTGCAGAATGAAAACATGAGTTTTCTTTATTCAGAGAAAGTTTGTGATGTGAAGATTGTTAAAAGAGGAAGCACTGCCGTTTCTTGAATGGCCTTTCTCTCGACATTGGTGTCTCGAGATGTGCTTCTTCAAACTGAAAATTGCCAGAGTGAATTTTACAGTCCATTTCACCATTTTAAATAATGACAGCATATCAAACTTATGCAACATCATTGAAATCTGTGCAACTTACCACACGTTTGCACAAGCCTAAGGGATATGGACTTGAATCTTAGATGTTATTGGGGGCAGGGAAAAATACAAATAAAAAAAAAAACAGAAAAAGACAGACAGAACATGGTGTGTGTGTGTGTGTGTGTGTGTGTGTGTGTGTGTGTGTGTGTGTGTGTGAGAGAGAGAGAGAGAGAGAGAGAGAGAGAGAGAGAGACAGACAGACAGACAGACAGTCAGAGACAGAGAAAGAGACACAGAAAGGTTCTATGCATTGCTTAAAAAGTATAGAATTTATCCCTTGTGTTTCAGAAAATTACTGCCCTTTTACAGATATAAATTGGGTTCTAGATTTTTTTTCATCTTTATTAACTTGGGTATTTCTTATTTACATTTCGATTGTTATTCCCTTTCCCGGTTTCCAGGCCAACATCCCCCTTACCCCTCCCCTCCCCTTCTCTATGGGTGAACCAAAAGCATGCCTGTTGAGCAGTCAGAATCACTTTTAGCATTCTCACAAAGAATAGAAATTTTCTATATACTTAGTTTGTTCATTTTGAAACCCTAGGGACTCAACGTCACACTTTTTCTTGGTATATAGGTAGATAAGAAATCTGGATGAAAAAGGGCTTTGAATTTATTTTTTTCCTATGATTCATCTTGCTTTTCTACTTTGGAGAGCAAACAAAGTGAAATACATGTGTTGACATAGACTTTATTTCCATGTAAGTGATTCTGTATCATTGTAATGTACAAGAATTAAAAGACAGGGTAATGGAAGCACTTTCATGGTTTAATCACATAGCACATAAATATTACACAATAACAAATACAGGATAGACTAGCTTACTAATATATGGAGCATAATAATACTGAAGTTTGTGTAAATAGCTCTGGAAAATCACTGCGATAGATTCCTTCCACACAGTAGTTTTATAAGCCGGAGTTTCTGCTATTAGAATAGGCTTCTATGGCAGCAGAGGTTAATTAGCACTATTTAACAAGAAGCCCAAGAATAACAAGGTTACTTTAAAAAGAACACAGCAGAATTCTACACAAGATGACCATCCTGATTCAGTGACTAAGTGAACATCAATTCCGTTGGAATTAATTAAATATGTACTTAGATGATATAACAAATATAAACATTGAAAGTGAGTGGGAGGTTTCCAGAAATATTTCCTAAATATATAGTCCAAGAGTTTCATTTTATGTCATATAAATCTTGGGTCATGATGTTGTTCACTTATAGAAACTGACAAACAAATATAAAACAAAATACAGGTGATGCTAGTTAGAGAATTTGATATAATGAGAAACTTCTATAAATAGGCTGTTCATATCATGTTTTAAGGAGCCTATTAAGGAAAAAAACTGTCAATAATCAAACCACAATATAACCTGTCAAATGACTGTTTTTCTTCATGTGTTATTTTTCTAGTATTGCTGGAATAGACTAAGTATATACTTAATACAATCTTCTTTTTCAGTGTTGCAAAATAATGGTACTGGTAGAATAGAATTTTTTTCTGAGACCTCTCCAATAATTTAAAGTGAATACCAGTTCCCTCTGTATTTATGTGGTTTTTCACTAGGATTATTTTTATCCTAAACACACTTGAAAATGTTCATATATGTATCAATTAAGACTAGAAATTATTATTTGTCACAAGATCTGTATATTCATGTATAAAAACCATGACTAAGTTATCATTGGAGTGTTCAATAGATAAACCCAGTAAACATTTTTGCTTTTGATCTTGCAGGTACAATACAATCTTAGTTCCCTTTTTATGACCTTTGACTAATTGTTTAACAAGCTTTTGAAATGAGTTCTAAGTTGTCAATGCCTGCTTTCTGTTTAAGAGGCAATTAACTGGAGATAATTGAAGACTGGCCAAGTTCACATTGCAGTTGTGGTATAAGACAGGACTTAATAGTAGTCCTATTATAAAGGGATTAATAAATACTACTATACTTAAGAATTATTATATAATCATCATTAAGAATAAGGAATCATCTAATTGTCTATATTGCATTACTACAAGACAATACATCACTTATCTGCAGAAATATCCCCTATATTGTTGGCTAATACCAAGTATTAATTTTATGCATATTTAATAATAACAAGAAAAACACATTAATAACATCAATATTTTATTTTGTTACATTTAAATATTTTATTGGATATTTTTGTATTTATATCTCAAATCTTATACCCTTTTCATGTTTCCCATCCACAGCCATCCTATCCAATAACCCCTCCACCTTATACCATGAGGATATTCCCCCACCCATCTACCCACTACTTAACACCTCCCCACCCTGACATTCACGTACAGTGGTGGGTACAGCCTTGGCAGGACCAAGGGTTTTTCCTTCCATCGGTGCCTAACAAGGCCATCCTATGCTACATATGCAGCTGGAACCATGAGTCTATCCATATCTACGCTTTGAATGGTGGTTTAGTCCCTGGGAGCTGGTTGGTTGGTATTGTTTTTCTTATAGGATAGCAAAAGCCTTTAGCTCCTTAAATCCTTTCTCTAACACCTCCAATGGGGACCCCATTCTCAGTTGAATGATTGGCTGCAAGTATTTGCCTCTATATTTGCCATGCTCTGGCAGAGTCTCTCAGGAGACAGCTGTATCAGGCTTCTTTCAGCATGTATTTCTTGGCATCAGCAATATTACATGCATTTGGTGGGCTGGATCCCCAGGTGGGGAAGGTTCTGAATGGCCATTGCAACAGTCTCTTCTCCAAACTTTGTCTCAATATACCTCCTATGTATATTTTTGTTCCTTCTTCTAAGAAGGACTGAAGCATGCACACTTTGGTCATCTTTCTTCTTGTGCTTCCTGTCATCTATGGGTTGTATCTTGGGTAATCCTAGCTTTTGGGCTAATACCTACTTATCAGTGAGTGCATAACATGTGTGTTTTTCTGTGAGTGGGTTACCTCACTCAGAATGATATTTTCATGTTCCATCCATTTGCCTATGAATTTCATGAAGTCATTGTTTTTAATAGTTGAATAGTACCCAATTGCTTAATGTACCATATTTTCTGTATCTATTCTTCTGTTGAAGGACGTCTGGGTTCTTCCAGCTTCTGGCTATTATAAATAAGACAGCTATGAACATAGTGAAGCATGTGTCCTTGTTATATATTGGAGCATATTCTGGGTATATGCCCAGCAATGGTATAGCTTGGCCTTCAGGTAGTACTATGTCCAATTCTCAGAGGAACTAACTACCAGATCGATTTCCACAGAGGTTTGTTTACCAGCTTGCAATCCTACCAACATTGGAGAAGTATTCCTCTTCCTCCACATCCTTGCCAGCATCTGTTGTAACCTGAGTTTTTGATCTTAGTCATTCTGACTGGTGAGAAATGGAATCTCAAGGTTGTTTTGATTTGCATTTTTCTGATGACTAAGGATGTTGAAGATTTCTTCAGATACTTCTCAGCCATTCGATATATTTCAGCTGAGAATTCTTTGTTTAGCTCCGTGTTGCATTTTTAATAGGGTTATTTTATTGGAGTAGAACTTCTTGAGTTCTTTGTATATTTTGGATATGAACCCTCAGATGTAGGATTGGTAAAGATCTTTTCCCAAACTGTTGGTTGCTATTTTGTCCTAATGACAGTGTCCTGTGCCTAACACAATCTATGCAACTTTATGAGGTCCCATTTGTTGGTTTTTCATCTTAGAGCATAAGCCATTGGTGGTCCATTCAAGAAATTGTCCCCAGTGCCCATGTGTTCGAGGCATTTCCCCACTTTTTCTTCTATTAGTTTGAGTGTATCTGGATTTTTGTAGAAGTTATTTATCCACTTGGACTTGAGCTTTGTACAGGGCAGTAATATTGGATCAATTTGCATTCTTCTACATTCTGACTTCCAGTTGAACCAGCACCAATTGTTGAAAATGCTATTTCCCCCCTGTGGATGGTTTTAGGTTCTTTGTCAAAGATCAAGTGACTCATACCTATGTATGAGGGTTCATTTCTTGGTCTTTTATTCTATTCCATTGATCTACCTGCCGGTCTCTGTACCAATACCATACAGTTTTTATCACTATTACTCTGTAATATGGCCTGAGGTCAGGGATGGTTATTCCCCCAGAAGTTCTTTTATTTTTGAGTATAGTTTTCACTATCCTGGATTATTTTTTATTCTAAATGAATTTGCAAATTTCTCTTTCTAACTCTATGAAGAATTGAGTTGGAATTTTGATGGGGATTGCTTTGAATCTGTAGATTGCTTTTGGCAAAATGTCTATTTTTTAACTGTACTAATCTTGTCAATCCATGAGCATGGAAGATCTTTCCACCTTCTGAGATCGTCGTCAATTTCATTCTTCAGAGACTTGAAATTCTTAACATACCAGATCTTTCACTTGCTTGGTTAGAGTGACACTGAGTTATTTTATTTTATTTGTAACTATTGTGAAGGGTGTTGTTTACTTAATTTCTTTCTCAGTCTGTTTATCCTTTGAGTAGAGGAAGGCTAGTGTTTCGTTTCAGTTAATTTTATACTCAGCCACTTTGCTAAAGTTGTTTATCAGGCTTAGTAGTTTTCTGGTTGAACTTTCATGATCACTTAAATATACTATCATATCATCTGCAAATAGTGATATTTTGACTTCTTCCTTAACAATTTGTATCCCTTTGACCTCCTTTTGTTGTCTGATTGCTCTAGCTAGGACTTTGAGTACTATATTGAATAAGTAAGAAGAGAGGGCAGTTTGTCTAGTCCCTGATTTTAGTGGGATTGCTTTAAGTTCCTCTCCATTTAGTTAGATATTGGCTACTGCTTTGCTGTTTTTTGCTTTTACTATGTTTAGGTATGATCCTTGAATTCCTGAACTTTCTAAGACTTTTAACATGAAGTGGTGTTGAATTTTCTCAAATGCTTTATCAGCATCTAATGAGATGGTCATGTGGTGTTTTTTCTTTGAGTTTGTTTATATAGTAGATTATGTTGATGGATTTCTGTAAATTGAACCATCCCTGCATCCCTGGGATGAAGCCTACTTAATCATGTGGGATGATCATTTGGATATGTTCTTGGATTCAATTTGTGAATATTTTATTGAGTATTTTGCATCAATATTCTTAAAGTGAATTGGTCTGAAGTTCTCTTCCTTTGTTGGGTCTTTGTGTTGTTTAGGTATAAGCATAATAGAGGCTTCATAGAAGGAATTGGATAGTGTTCCTTCTCTTTCTATATTATTGAATATTTTAGACAGTATTGGTATTAGGTCTTCTTTGAAGGTCCGTTAGAATTCTCCACTAAACCCCTCTTTTTGTTTGTTTGTTTGTTCGGTTGGTTGTTGTTGTGTGTTAAATAACTGCTTTTATTTCTTTAGGAGTTATAAGACTGTTTGATGGTGTATCTGATCCTCATTTTACTATCTAGAAAATTTTCCATTTCTTCCATATTTTCCAGTTTTCTTTGGTATAGGCTTTTGTAGTAGGATCTGATGCCTTTTTGAATTTCCTCAGATTCTGTTGTTCTGTCTCCCTTTTCATTTCTGATTTGGTTAATTTGGATACTCTTTTCTTAATTATAATCCCTTCAGCCTTGCCTAGAAAACCCATCATGCCTTTTCAGTCCACGGTTTATCCATCTCAGGAAAATCACCTTTTAGTTTGTAGCTTCTCTGAGATGGCTCCTGACAAAAATCATTGTCATGCTTGATATTATTACCTTTATATTTCACTATTGCATAAAATATGCATAACATGCACATTGTTTTGAAGTGTCTCTTACCTAATTAGCTCATGGGAATCTTTTCAATATGTAGGAATTTTTGATAACTTGAACCCTGGAAAAGAAGGAGGAGGAATGACTGTAGGAGTTAAAAGGGATGGAAGAGGGGTTGGGGACTTAGCTCCAGTGGTAGGCGCTTGCCTAGCAAGCTTAAAGGCCCTGGGTTCTTGGTCCCCAGCTCAAAAAAAAAAAAAAGGGATGGAAGATAGCAGAACATGTCTGACCAATTCATATATGCAGCTAACTCACATGAGCTCATAGAGATGGAAACAGCATGCATGTGGCCTGCATAAGGTCTGCAACAGGTCTTCTGTGGATGTGTTTTGGCTGTTATGTTGGTGTTCTTCCTTGATTCCTAACAATTGGAGCAAGTATAACTGAATATTTTCCCTGCTCTTGTGACTTTTTTCTTCCTTTTGGGATGCCTTTTCCAGCCTTAATATGAGGGATTTTTCATTGCCTTATTTTATGTTGTTTTGTCTATTGGCCTATTATCTCTGTGAGCAGTGCTCTTTCCTGAAGAGATTATAGAGGGGAAATGGATCTGGAGAAGAGGGGAGATGGTGAATAAGTTTTTGTAGAGGGAGAGAGAGAAGAGAAACTGTGTTTGGGATGTATTGTATGAGAGAAGATCTATTTTCAATAATAATAATAATAATAATAATAATAATAATAACAATAACAATAATAGAAATAGAAACAAGAGCAAGGAGCCAATAAAGCAAAATAGACTTTTGAAGATAGAAAACTAAATAAATTCAAAATCATGTAACTCCATGTCTGGCATTCAGAGGATGTTGCAGCATGGTAACATCTAACAGATTCTGACATTAATATGTCTCAAGTTTACCAATTGTAGTATGTATAACTGCTTCTAAAACAGGTCTACTGATGACTTATAACTTTTCTCCTTAGATATTTATTATCTTAGAATCTTTTATATCCAATGTTTTCATCATAAATTAGGCACCTCCTCAAAAATTTTGACAGACATTTCAGATTCTAATCATATTGTGGATCATTATCAAGTAGTAAGTAATTTCTTGAATTTGTGGTTATATAATTTTTGGTACTAGCATATATATATGACCAAGTATTCAAGTATTCAGGGAGCATATGATTTTGTCAATTACAGATAATTGTGCTTGTGTGGTGTCAGTGAAGCTGCAGAAGAAGGGCATTATTGAGCTCTTATATGAGATGGCTTAAATCATCTGGAACAATGCAAAGAGAGAGACACAGCTAGCGATACAGGGTGAGGTAGTTGCTGAACTTATCGCAGAATGTCAGTAAATAACAGCAATTTAAAAAGATGTAATTTAGTGAACCCTGATGATCTTCACTTCATACACACTAGACCAATAGGGGAAGATATGAGAAAACTGTGAAACAGGGATGAGGACAAGTATGACTTGTCTTTGCCTATGGCATAAAGTAAGTGGAGTAGGACGTATACGAGATAGAGCACTTTCCTTTCAAATGGCCATAAAAGAGAAAAGCATATATTTAGAATTATATATAACAATAGATTAAAAAAAAGAGTATAGTGGTAAAATGGAAGTTTGCTTCAAAATAGGTCAATGTTTTGGTTTAGAATCTTAAAGAAATAAAAGTAGAAGTGAAAAGGAGTAAATATGGTGCTGTAAGCCCTGAAGGCACATTCTGCTACCTCAGTATCATGGAGACAGTTCTGGGAGGCAGGACTTCTGGAAGTATAATGTGTCGTGCAGGCACAGCTCTCAGCAATGGTATCCTCAAATTGTAGTAATATCCTCAAAAACAAGCAAACAAAAAAAAAAAATGGTCCTCAGGCTTGGGAGCTTTATTCTCCATGAGATCAAGTGCGTATTGTGTGTGCATCATGACTTGAATTCAGATTCCTAGCAACGAAGTAATCATTGGGAGTGCCCATGTAAAGCAATGTAATATTCACATATCTGAATCCCAGTGGAGAGGAAATGGAGGCATCAAATCCAGTTGTCTTGTTGGTCAGAACTCTAGCTGAATCTGGGCTCTTCAGATTCAGTAAAGAAACTTCATGTGTGACATAAGATAAAGAGCTATGAAACATGCATAAGCATGCATGGCCTCCACACATATTCCTACTCATACACACATATATACTATGTACTACACACACGTGCATGCACGCAATCATCATCACACCATGTAAGACACTATGCAAATTTGTTTTTTGAGGAGTAACTGTGCACTCAGCCTACATCTTTTCCAGTAATGCATTGACCTCAGAGTTCCCAGATCTCAATACTATAATAAGTAATTTGTCTATGTTGTTCAAATAGTATATTTTTATTTTTGTATTTTTATTTCAAATGTTTTTATACAGTATATACATTTTAAAGCAAAATCAGATATTTTAATGCAAAATATTCCAATTATGGTATCTCCTCCACAAGTTTCTTCGAGATGTACTCCTCTTCCTCTCCCACTTTATTGATAAGCTCTTTTTTTCTCACTTTTTAGAATACAGACAGGCACCTAAAAATAAGATAATAAAATAAGTTAAAATACAGTCAAGCCAGAGAGAATAAAGTAAATAAACAAACACTAAATAAAGAGCTAAGAAAAAGCACAAGAAACACAGAAAGAAACAGAGACACACAAGCTTGCATACACAAAATCCCCATAAATCAATAAACCAGAAACCACCATATACACAAAAAGTTAAAGAATAAATGAATATGAAGACAAATAAAGTCCTGGAAATACATTAAGAGACTCTGAATCTCCAAAAATACTATTGAATTTTGTTTTTGTTTTCTATCTCTTGCTGGAAATGGGGTCTGGCCTTACGAGGCTTTCACTTAAGAGACTTGTCCAAGAACCTTAAATGATCCAGTGGAAAAAAAAGACAGCATTTTAAACATGATGCTGATACAACTGGCAGTCAGCATGTAGGAGAGTACAAATCAATTCATTCTTATTACCTTATGCAAAGCTCAAGTCCAAGTGGATCAAGGACCTCCACATAAAGCCAGATACACTCAAACTAATACAATATAAGTGGGTAAGAACCTCAAATAGATGGTCACAGTGGGAGATTTCCTGAACAGAACACCGATGGTTTATACTCTAAGACAAATGGGACCTCATACAATTGCAAAGCTTCTGTAAGGCAAAAGACATTGTCATTAGGACAAAATGGCAATCAACAGATTGGGAAAAGATCTTTACCAATCCCACATCTAATAGAGGGCTAATATCCAATATATACAAAGAACTGAAGAAGTTAGACTCCAGAGAGCCAAATAACCCTATTAAAAATGGAGTACAGAGCTAAACAAAGAATTCTCAATAGAGAATTATCAAATGGCCATGAAGCACTTAAAGAAATGTTCAACATTCTTAGTCATCAGGGAAAAACAAATCAAAATAACTTTGATATTCCATCTAACACCGGTCAGAGGACACTCCTCCATTACTTATGGGAGCACAAGCTGCTACAAGTACTTTGGAAATCAGTCTGTTGGTTCCTCAGAAAATTGAACATAGTACTACCCAAGGACCCAGCTAAGCACTCGAGGGCATATGACTGAAAGATGCTCCAACATATAACAAAGACACATGCTTCACTATCTTCATAGTGATATTATTTATAATAGCCAGAAGCTGGAAAGGAACCAGATGTTCTTCAACAGAGGAATGGTAACAGGAAATATGGTACATTTACACAATGGAGTACTACTCAGCTATTAAAAACAACGACTTCATGAAATTTGCAGGCAAATGAATGGAACTAGAAAATATCATCTTTTCACTCCTTCTTTAAAAGGGGAACAAGAATACCCTTGGCAGGGAAGAGAGAGGCAAAGATTAAAACAGAGACTGAAGGAACACCCATTCAGAGCCTGCCCCACATGTGGCCCATACATATACAGCCACCCAATTAGACAAGATGAATGAAGCAAAGAAGTGCAGACCGACAGGAGCTGGATGTAGATCGATCCTGAGAGAGACAGCCAGAATACAGCAAATACAGAGGCGAATGCCAGCAGCAAACCACTGAACTGAGAATGGGACCCCATTGAAGGAATCAGAGAAAGAACTGGAAGAGCTTGAAGGGCTTGAGATTTTTTATATGTACAACAATGTAAGCAACCAGAGCTTCCAGGGACTAAGCCACTACCTAAACAAACAAAGACTATACATTTTACCCTGGACTCTGACCTCATAGGTAGAGTTAATGAATATCCTAGTAAGAGCACCAGTGGAAGGGGAAGCCCTGGGTCCCTAAGACTGAACCACAGTGAACTAGACTGTCGGGGGAGGGGTGGCAATGGGGAGAGGGTGGAGGGGAACACCCATAAGGAAGGGGGGAGGAAGGGGATGTTTATTCCGAAACAGGAAAGGAACAACAAACTCAAATGTACATAAGAAATACTCAAGTTAATAAAAAAATAATAATAATAAAAAAAGAAAATATCATCTTGAGTGAGGTAACCCAATCACAAAACAACACTCATGGTATATACTCACTGAGAAGTGGATATTAGCACAAAATATCCAAGATATATTGCACAAACCAAATTAAGCTCAAGAACACGATCTACCAAAGTGTAGGTGCTTCAGAACTTCTTAAAGGGGGAACAAAAACACTCATAGACAAATTGTTGAGCAGAGACTGAAGAAAAGGCCATTCAGAGACTGCCCCACCTGGGAGATCCATCCCATATATAAACACCAAACCAAGGCAATATTGAGGATTCCAAGAAGTGCATGCTGACAGGAGCCTGATACAGTTTTCTCCTGAAAGGCTTTGCCAGATCCTGACAAATACAGAGGTGGATAACCAACAATTTAACTGAGAACTGGGTCCCCCTTGGAATAGTTAGAGAAAGGACTGAAGTAGCTGAAGTGGTTTGCATCCTCCTAAGAAGAACAATAATATCAACTAACCAGACCCCTTAGAGCTCCCAGGACCTAAACCATCATCCCAAGAGTACAGAGGGATGGACCTATGGCTCCAGCAGCATATGTAGCAGAAGATGGCCATGTTGGGCATCAATGGGTGGAGAAGCCTTTGGTCCTGTCAAAGCTTGATGTCCCTGTGTATGGGAATGTCAGGAAGGGAAGCTGGGAAGGGGTGGGTGGACAGGGAGGGGCACCCTCATAAAAGCAGGATGGTGGAGATGAGATAGATTTCTGGAGGGGAAAAAAAGAAAAGAGGATAACATTTAAGATGTAAGTTTAAAAAAATCCAATAAAAGAATAAAAAAGAATCTTGTCCAGTATGACTCTGTAGGAGAAAATTTATTTTTCATTGCAAACAGTTATCAGTTGGAGATATACTCTGGGATAGGGGTGGCAACCCAGAACTGTGTAGGGCCTGTACGTGCTGACTCAGTCTTTTATAATTTGAGTGGTCATCTGTCTTGCTTTCTTTAGAAGGCATTATTTCCTTGGTGTGCCACACTCTTTTGCTCTTCAACTTTTTCTACTCTTCTACAGAGTTCTCTGACCAGGGGAGAGGCATTTGATGGAGACTTGCCTTTTAAGATTGAGTTTTTCAAGGCCTTTCACTATCTGCCCAATGTCCAGCTCTGTTGTGTGTCTCTGTATTTGTTGCCAGTATAGCAACTAACATGGACAAAAACATGGTGTGACAAATAGAAAGACTTCTCAATGCTTGCCAGAGACTCCACCTTAATGTTATGGAACGAAATTAATAAAATAGATAAATAATTTTAAGTGTTTCAGAAATATATTAAATAACATAATGTGTAAACTGAAGGGAATATTTTATATTGAGTATATTGTTATGCATAGTAAGAAGTTGCACAACTAAAAATCACATTGAAAAAATGAAAATGAAAGTTGTTTTACTGAAGAGTACTGACTTTTCATTTTCTGAAGAACTATCAACTACAAAACACTCTGGTTAAAAGCGTGAATTTTGGCCGCATCTTCTGAATATCAGGAATTATTTCCTGGTATTAAACTTAAACAGTTGTTGAATGTGCTGTCAACATCTCAGTGAGTGATGTGGCCATCAGCCCTCTTCTGTCTGAGAAATGCTGGAAATGCTCAACCTCTGACTCTTACATACTCTCTGTTTCTTCTCCCAACAAAGACCTAAACTCTTTTTTTTTTTTTTTATTAACTTGAATATTTCTTATACATTTCGAGTAATGTTATTCCCTTTCCTGCTTCCGGCAAACATCCCCTCCCTCCCCCTTCCTTATGGGTGTTCCCATCCCCCCCTCCCCCATTGCCGCCCCCCCAACAGTCTAGTTCATTGGGGGTTCAGTCTTAGCAGGACCCAGGGCTTCCCCTTCCACTGGTGCTCTTACTAGGATATTCATTGCTACCTATGAGGTCAGAGTCCAGGGTCAGTCCATGTATAGTCTTTAGGTAGTGGCTTAGTCCCTGGAAGCTCTGGTTGCTTGGCATTGTTGTACATATAGGGTCTCGAGCCCCTTCAAGCTCTTCCAGTTCTTTCTCTGATTCCTTCAACGGGGTCCTATTCTCAGTTCAGTGGTTTGCTGCTGACATTCAACCTGTATTTGCTGTATTCTGGCTGTGTTCCCAGGAGGGATCTACACTTCTGTCGGTTTCTTTGCTTCCATCCATCTTGTTCTAATTGGGTGGCTGTATATATATGGGCCACATGTGGGGGCAGGCTCTGAAATGGATGTTCCTTCAGTCTCTGTTTTAATCTTTTGCCCTCTCTTCCCTGCCAAGGGTATTCTTGTTCCCTTTAAAGAAGAAGGAGGAAGCATTCACATTTTGATCATCCGCTTTGAGTTTCATTTGTTCTAGGCATCTAGGTAATTCAGGCATTTGGGCTAATAGCCACTTATCAATGAGTGCATACCATGTATGTCTTTCTGTGATTGGGTTAGCTCACTCAGGATGATATTTTCCAGTTCCAACCATGTGCCTACAAATTTCATAAACTCGTTGTTTTTGATAGCTGAGTAATATTCCATTGTGTAGATGTAACACATTTTCTGTATCCATTCCTCTGTTGAAGGGCATCTGGGTTCTTTCCAGCTTCTGGCTATTATAAATAAGGCTGCGATGAACATAGTGGAGCACGTGTCTTTTTTATATGTTGGGGCATCTTTTGGGTATATGCCCAGGAGAGGTATAGCTGGATCCTCAGGCAGTTTAATGTCCAATTTTCTGAGGAACCTCCAGACTGATTTCCAGAATGGTTGTACCAGTCTGCAATCCCATCAACAATGGAGGAGTGTTCCTCTTTCTCCACATCCTCGCCAGCATTTGCTGTCACCTGAGTTTTTGATCTTAGCCATTCTCACTGGTGTGAGGTGAAATCTCAGGGTTGTTTTGATTTGCATTTCCCTGATGACTAAAGGTGTTGAACATTTCTTTAGGTGTTTCTCAGCCATTCGGCATTCCTCAACTGTGAATTCTTTTTTTTTTAGCTCTTGAACCCCATTTTTTAATAGGGTTATTTGTCTCCTGCGTCTAACTTTTTGAGTTCTTTGTATATTTTGACATAAGCCTTCATCTGTTGTAGGATTGGTAAAGATCTTTTCCCAATCTGTTGGTTGCCGCTTTGTCCCAACCTACAGTGTCCTTTGCCTTACAGAAGCTTTGTAGTTTTATGAGATCCCATTTGTCCATTCTTGATCTTAGAGCATGTCATTGGTGTTTTGTTCAGGAAATTTTTTGCAGTGCCCATGTGTTCCAGATGCTTCCCTAGTTTTTCTTCTATTAGTTTGAGTGTGTCTGGTTTGATGTGGAGGTCCTTGATCCACTTGGACTTAAGCTTTGTACAGGGTGATAAGCATGGATCGATCTGCATTCTTCTACATGTTGACCTCCAGTTGAACCAGCACCATTTGCTGAAAATGCTATCTTTTTTCCATTGGATGGATTTGGCTCCTTTGTCAAAAATCAAGTGACCATAGGTGTGTGGGTTCATTTCTGGGTCTTCAATTCTGTTCCATTGGTCTATCTGTCTGTCTCTGTACCAATACCATGCAGTTTTTATCACTATTGCTCTGTAATACTGCTTGAGTTCAGGGATAGTGATTCCCCCTGAAGTCCTTTTATTGTTGAGGATAGTTTTAGCTATCCTGGGTTTTTTGTTATTCCAGATGAATTTGCAAATTGTTCTGTCTAACTCTTTGAAGAATTGGATTGGTATTTTGATGGGGATTGCATTGAATCTGTAGATCGCTTTTGGTAAAATGGCCATTTTTACTATATTAATCCTGCCAATCCATGAGCATGGGAGATCTTTCCACCTTCTGAGGTCTTCTTCAATTTCTTTCTTCAGTGTCTTGAAGTTCTTATTTACAGATCTTTTACTTGCTTGGTTAAAGTCACACCGAGGTATTTTATATTATTTGGGTCTATTATGAAGGGTGTCGCTTCCCTAATTTCTTTCTCGCTTGTTTCTCTTTTTTGTGTAGAGGAAGGCTACTGATTTATTTGAGTTAATTTTATACCCAGCCACTTTGCTGAAGTTGTTTATCAGCTTTAGTAGTTCTCTGTGGAACTTTTGGGATCACTTAAATATACTATCATATCATCTGCAAATAGTGATATTTTGACTTCTTTCTTTTCCGATCTGTATCCCCTTGATCTCCTTTTGTTGTCTGATTGCTCTGGCTAGAACTTCAAGAACTATATTGAATAAGTAGGGAGAGTGGGCAGCCTTGTCTAGTCCCTGATTTTAGTGGGATTGCTTCAAGTTTCTCTCCATTTAGTTTAATGTTAGCAAACTGGTTTGCTGTATATGGCTTTTTACTATGTTTAGTATGGGCCTTGTATTCCTATTCTTTCCAGGACTTTTATCATGATGGTGTGTTGAATTTTGTCAAATGCTTTCTCAGCATCTAATGAAATGATCATGTGGTTTTGTTCTTTCAGTTTGTTTATATAATGGATCACGTTGATGGTTTTCCCTATATTAAACCATCCCTGCATGCCTGGGATGAAGCCTACTTGATCATGGTGGATGATTGTTTTGATGTGCTCTTGGATTTGGTTTGCCAGAATTTTGTTGAGTATTTTTGCGTCGATGTTCATAAGGGAAATTGGTTTGAAGTTCTCTTTCTTTGTTGAGTCTTTGTGTGGTTTAGGTATAAGAGTAATTGTGGCTTCATAGAAGGAATTCCGTAGTGCTCCATCTGTTTCCAATTTTGTGGAATAGTTTGGATAATATTGGTATGAGGTCTTCTATGAAGGTCTGATAGAATTCTGCACTAAACCTGTCTGGACCTGGGCTCTTTTTGGTTGGGAGACCTTTAATGACTGCTTCTATTTCCTTAGGAGTTAAGGGGTTGTTTTAACTGGTTTATCTGTTCCTGATTTAACTTCGGTACCTGGTATCTGTCTAGGAAATTGTCCATTTCCTGTAGATTTTTCAAAGTTTTGTTGAATATAGGCTTTATAGTAAGATTCTGATGATTTTTTTTTGAATTTCCTCTGAATCTGTAGTTATGTCTCCTTTCATTTCTGATTTTGTTAATTTGGACACACTCTCTGTGTCCTCTCGTTAGTCTGGCTAGGGGTTTATCTATCTTGTTGATTTTCTCAAAGAACCAACTTTTGGTTCTGTTGATTCTTTCTATGGTCCTTTTTGTTTCTACTTGGTTGATTTCAGCTCTGAGTTTGATTATTTCCTGCCTTCTACTCCTCCTGGGTGTATTTGCTTCTTTTTGTTCTAGAGCTTTTAGGTGTGCTGTCAAGCTGCTGACATATGCTCTTTCCTGTTTCTTTTCTGCAGGCACTCAGCTTATGAGTTTTCCCTCTTAGCACAGCTTTCATTGTGTCCCATAAGTTTGGGTATGTTTACAAATTTTCATTTTCATTAAATTCAAAAAGTTTTTTAATTTCTTTTTTTTATTTCTTCCTTGACCAGGTTAATATCATTGAGTAGAGCATTGTCAATTTCTAATGATATGTGGGCATTCTTCCCTTATTGTTATTGAAGACCAGCTTTAGGCCGTGGTAAGACCCTAAACTCTTAAGGGAGAAGTACTAAGGCCATCCCATCAATGTCCGAATATTTATTACTCTTTACATATAATGGCCATGTTCCCCTGTAGGCCTCATATTCAGGAATATTTGGCTACCAAAAAAACAGATGACTTTCTACATTGGTTT
This sequence comes from Rattus rattus, assembly GCF_011064425.1. Lineage (NCBI taxonomy): Eukaryota > Metazoa > Chordata > Mammalia > Rodentia > Muridae > Rattus > Rattus rattus. The sequence goes on from NC_046157.1 coordinate 73,340,236, forward strand.
TTGTTGTTTGTTTTTCTATTGTTGCTGCTGTTGTTGTTGTTTAACAGGCAAGAATAAAATGGAATTGGGTCAGTTGTGGTTAAAAATCAGGGAAGACTAAGAGGGACAAAAATGTACCACATTTTATCTAAAAAAGAAAATATAGATGGTTAGCATGCTATACTGAAAATTCAAACATTGCTGACCCATTGAGAGGACAAATAAAATTGAGGTTCAAGTGTAAAGTGGGTAAATTTTTATACATTTGAAATGTGTGTGTTGTATAAAGCTTTGAGAATTATAAATAAAATAACATCTGATATTATGAATATCTTGGTGATCAGAGAAATCTAGAGAATCAAAATTATTTTGAAATCTAGGCCATAAAAAAACTATTCAGGGCCTCCTTCTGATCATTGGTAAAATAAAAATTCAGCTTCTTAAGAAAAGTCTACCATATATTAAGCTACTAGTAATTAAAAAGGAATATATAGCAATATATGTTGTTTTAATTTCCTGTCAAGACATGTTGCCCTTTTAATATCTGTTTATTTACCTACATTGCAGAGCTTGTTGGTTCCTTCATCCATCAATGCTCTATGAACTTTTGAAAGATGAAATGTGACAAAACTATGTAAATATTCTGTACACAGTGCACAAACATTAGCAGAATCAATCTGAATAATGGATCTTCATGTGTGGCTGCTGCTCTTAATTTCTATCAAATTTGTATGGGTGGGGCATGTGTATCAGGAGGCACATGAATACTGAAGCACATACTTAGTGATCACACAGCAATATGTGGAAATGAATTCCTCCTTGTATTATATGGTTGTCGGTAATTTAACCCACATATTAAAGTTACCTTGCAAGCTGACTCATCTGATCAGTCCATGTCCTTTGCTTATTGGTCATGAAAAGGTATAAAAACTTCAGGGGGAATAAAGAGTCTGTGAAAATATATCATCAATATGTGCATACATATGTCTCTGATTGGAAGCTTGGATACCTGTGACTACATGAACAAGCAGAAATCATTAAGTGAGGTCAGACATAATTTTCCTGATAATGTACGTTTTTCCAGTGTAGCTGCAATCCTTTATGCCACAAACAGGATGGAGGCAAGGGAAACCGTGCCTTTCAGCAACAATTTCCATTTTCAGAAACGCAGACATTAGCACATTGCTATGCTCATGTAAAATGTGATGATTTTATATTTATTATAAATCTTTATGATAGTTTCTGATTATATATGCAAATGTTAAACATATTTTATGTTTAAAATTGGAATTTACAGGTGAATAGATTACTCATCTTGTAAATATGAAAGGAGTATATAGAAAAACTTAGTGTTTCTCATGTTTATATTAAGATAAGCATTCCATTGAAAAAGAATTTTCAGTTACTGTTGTACAATTATCATGGATTGAATCAAAGAGGATATCATACTTTCCTAATTGGCTCTCCCTAAAGCTTATTTCAATCATTGTGTTTAAATTTAAATTATATTGTTTTATATCCATATATGCATATTCAGTCTACATAAATGAATATAAACGTGTAAAATATTTAAATAGCTTGAAAAAGCATTCTTCCAGACATCTGATGTAGAATCAGTTTGAATAAACATGTTTTATATTACCTGATGTGTTTAAAATGAGTGCTTTGATGTTTAATGTGCTAAAACTATTTCAAATAAACAACAAAGGCACAATAATTGTTACTTTAATAACTTTCTTAGACTGTACAACAAGCATTTAGTCCTATTCTGTGATAGAAATTTTACCTCATCATTCTCAAAACATTTCTAAAACAAATCTTAAGTTTCATCACATACACTTGTTCTCACCCTAAGATCATTTCAAAGATATTTTTATTAAAAATATACTCTTTTCTCCTACAATACATCCCCAACGTAGTTTCCTTCCCTCCACTCCCCCAAGCTCCAGGCAGCTCTTCTTCCCTTCTTCTCCTCTTCTTTTTTTAGGCACTCCCCATCCTTCTCCCTTCAGGAAAGAACAGGTCTCCAAGAGACAACCACCAAATATGATAAAAGAAAACACAGGAAGACAGGACAAAAACCCTGATTGAAAATGGACAAGAAAATCCATAGGCAGAAGAATTTCCTAGGAGATAAGCCTCCTGCTACTATATGAATGACATGATTCAGAGTCCATGTTGCTGCTTCAGTCTCTGTGAGCCCATAGGCACTTCGCTTAGTTAATCCAGTGGGCTGTGTCCTCCTGGTATTGTCCATCCCCCTGATTCCTAAAATCCTCTGCCTCTTCTTCCATGGGATTCTCAATACTCAGAGTCGAGGAATTCCACAGAGACATCCAATTTAGATTCTCTCAGATAATATCTAGCTATGGACCTTTGCATCTGCCCCCATCTGCTGCAGGAGAAAATCTCTCGGACAAAAACAGAACAGGACACTAATCTATGGGTATAACAGAATATTGTTAGAAATCATATTGAGGTTTTACTGGTTATTTCAGATTTTATTTTTATTTGGTTGGTTGTTTTGGCAGTCTTGTTTGACTCTACCCTAGAACACTAGCCTCTTCATTTTCTGATTCCTGGAAATCCAGGCAGTGTAGAATATGGACTACTAAAGTAGGCTTCAAATTAAATCAGACACCCATCGGCCACTCTCACAAGTTCTCTGCCACCATTGTCCCAGAACATCTTAGAAGTAGAGCAAATTGGAGTTCTAAATGTTTGGCTGGGTGGGTGTTCGGATTCTTCTTTCCGTATCCTGGAGAGTTCCTCCTAGTTCCTCCTTGTACAAAGAGACTAGAACAAAGGTGTGAAAGCTCCATTCAGCCACTAGCTCCATCAACCTGTATACATTCAAGTGAGTTGTATGGATGTTGTCCAATACAATGCTGTCTTCTGCTCCCTTTGTGGAGGGCAACCCTTTGTCCTACCATCAGCCTGGGATATTTAGGGATCCATGGTACTTCTTCAGCTAAGAATTCAAGCAAATCAAACCCAGTCTTGCCACTGGAAACCTTGTCTGGCTACATAGATGGACAGTTCAGACTCTGTTTCAGTTATTAGAAATATTCACTAGGGCCATTTTCCTACATTTCAAGAAGTTTCAACCTCATCTGTTCATTGTTAATATTAGTGCCCATGCTGTGAGTTCTGTTCAGAAAGTTGTCTCCTGCAACAATGAATCCAAGGCATCCCCACTCCCTCATCTATCAGGTTCTGTATATCAGGTTTTATGGTCTTTGATCCACTTGGACTTGAATTTTATGGATCTATTTGAATTCTTTTACATGCAGAACTCCAGGGTGAACAACACCATTTGTTGAACAAGCTGGCTTTTTTCCAGTGTTTATTTCTGGCTTCCCAAAAAGTTGCTCAATTCGAGCCATCTCTTCTGTTACCCTCCCTCCATCCCTTGCTGCTCTACCATTCCTCACCTGCCCTGAGTTCAATTGCAAAAGTTATTTTATTTCACCTTCCAAGGGAGATACATGTGTGCTCCTTAGAGTTCACCTCATTGCCTAACTGCTCTGAATCTGTGGATTTTAGATTTACTATAACTTACTTAACCTATAATATCCACTTATTAGTGAAGACATAACCTATTTCTGTTTCTGTTTCTGGGTTACCTCACTCAGGATGACTTTTTTTTTTTTTTTTTTTTTTTTTTTTTTTTTAGTGTTTTCCATTTGTCTGTAGATTTCATGTCATGTTGAAAGCCCTCCGGAGAGGACCTTTCCCTCAGGAGGAGACCCAAGTGCCCAATGACCGTGCCAAGACCACTCGAATGCAATCAGCAAGAGGGTTTATTGGAAAACACAGGTACCTGCGGGCACACAGTCTCTTCGGAGGACTTGCGTGCCCAGCAGCTCCAGCATGGGGCTTTTATAGGGTTTGGGGAAGCAGAAGTGGGCATACAGAAGCAGATGCATAGTTACGGGGATTGGTGGATTCAAACGAGGCACATAGACATGTTCACATATGATTGGCTATTTCACATGATGAGGTAATAAGGTATAGCTACATACATTGGCAGGTTTGAATCATATTCAAATGAGGTTGCAACGTGGTAAGAGAGGACGTGCAGGCTGGGGCTTCCTGAATGTCGGGGGCTAGGGGCTTATCTCTTCCTGCCAGATGGCCTGTGAGTCAGATCTGGTACTCCTGGTCTGTTCTGCATTCCTTTCCTTTTATGGTCTGTTAGTTTTAACGGTGACTAGGCCCTAGGTATCTGGGCGTGCCTGGGCTCGTTCAAACCTGTTGCAGCTCTGAATTATGACTCATGGCAGGGTCTTTCAATGTTTTCTGTAAACAGCTTAGTAACACACCACTGTGTAAATATACCAAATATTCTTAGGTTGAAGTGAAAGACCCCCCCCCCCAGAGCAGGGAGACCCTCACTCAAGTCTCGGGATGACGCAACCCCCCAAGAACTCATGTAAGACTGTCCTTGCTGTAATTTACACAGGGTTTATTGATAGGAACCAGTGCACTGGGGTCGAGACTCATATCCCACACAGGGGCACAGGAGTTCAAGGACCAGTAGCTGGGAGAAGGGGTATTTAAAGGAAGAAGCCACAACCCAAGGGGGCAGGGATGGTGTCATGTGAGAAATCACAAGGAGAAGTTTCCTGTCTCTCAAGATTGTTTAACTTTATGGTCCGCTAGTTCCTAGGAGAAGCTTCCTGCTTCTCAAGGTTGTTCTCTAAGATATTAATCTAACTTTATGGTCAGCTAGTTCCTGGGAGAAGCTTTCTGTTATCTTTACTAGGTCTTGGTCGGGAATCCAGGATCTGAGGGCCTTATCTTAAGTCCTTTGATCTAGTTCCTGGGAGAGCAGGCTCAAGAAATGTGACCTTTTATCTACTTACAGGTAGAGGGCAGGGTCTGGAATTTGAGGTATTTAGGGCTTCTTAGGGGTGAGATAACATTTCTAAACTTCTGACTTTTGGCTGTATTTTTTATTCTTTCAGAAGGACGCAACCTAAAATTGTTTTCATTCTCTGTCTATTATGAATATAGCCTCAATGAACATAGTTGAACAATGGTCCTTGTTATAGGACAGAGTGTCCTTTGGGTAATTGCACAAGAATGGTATAGTTGAGTTTTGAGGAAGATGGATTCCAATGTTACTAAGGAAGTGATATATTGATTTCCAGAGTGGAAAGTACAAGTTTTTATTCCCACCAGCAATGAAAGAGAATTCCTCTTGCTCTTCATCTTTTGCCAGCATAAGGTGCCACTTGTGTTATTGATCTTAGCCATTCTGAAGGGTGTAAGATGGACTCTCAGAGCAGTTTAGATTTTTATTCTACGGCTGCATAATTGTTGTGGTTTGCCCTGAAGTTATCTGTATTCTGATGCTAATTCCACTGCCCCAAGGACAGCTGCCTAGTCACACACTCAGGAATCAGGTGACTTCACCAGAACCACCTCCCCATTGAATTTGTAAAGTACAGGTTAAGGGCAGGTACAAGATAGAAGGAGGCCTGTCATTGGAGGAGAAGGAAGGATGGGCGGGAGAGAAGTTTGAAGGAAGAGGAAGTGACTGGAATAGAAAGGAAGAGACAGGAGGTGGGGGGAGAAGCTGTAGCAGGACGATGGAGGCTGACGTTAAGATTCCTCTCTGTGTAATTACAGGTTGTTATTAATGTTCCAAAGGGATGAATGGTACAGGGCTTTGTATGTTTAGGTGGGCAATTACATCTTATCAATTGGGTCGAAGATTTTTGTGTTGTGTGTTCTTTTATGTGACGGTTTGAGTGTAGCAAAGTGTGAGGTGACAGGAGAGATTAGGCCGCCGAGGAGTTGGGATGTGTTTCCACCAAGATATCTTGGGGCACTGTGGTGCCTGACCTAGCAAGGCAAAAGACACCAATACATTTTTTTTTTATATATATTTTTTACAACAACAGATAAATATGTTGAACATTTCATTAAGTGTTTCTTTACCACCTGAGATTACTTAATTTAAAACCATCTGTTTATATCTATGTCCCATATTTGAATTGAATTATTTGGTTCTTTTAAATATCCACTTCTTGAGTTCTTTATATATTTCAAAAATCAGCCCTCTGTCAGATGTGGAGTAGACAAATATATTATCCCACTCTGAACATGGCTGCTTCTTCTACTTGGTGATATTCTTTACCTTACAGAAACTTTACAGTAAATTTACATGAGGCCCATTTGTTCATTGTTGATATTAGTTCCATGCTATGAGTTCTGTTCAGAAAGTTGTCTGCTGCAACAATGAATTCAAGGCATCCCCACTTCCTCATCTCTCAGGTTCTGTATATCTGGTTATATGGTCTTTGATCCACCTAGACTTAAATATTACGCAGAGTGTACATATGGATCTATTTGCATTCTTTTACCTGTAGAACTCCACAGTGACCAACATCATTTGTTGAATAAGTTGGCTTTTTTCCCAGTCTATTTCTGGCTATTTATCAAAAATCAGGTGCCAATTGGTGTATGGTTTATCATTTACTTAATAGCTAATATCTGCTAATAAATGTGTCTTTAGTTCAATCTCACTGATCAATGTGCCTCTTTTTATGACTAGATGCTGTGTTACTATAATTCTGTAGTAACATGTAAAATCAGGATGGTGACATCTACAGCAGTTCTTTTATTGTTCCAAATTGTTTTCGCTTTACCAGCTTTTTCTTTTTCCCATATTAACTAGATAAATATCCGTTCAACATCCATAAAGTAATGTGTAGGATATTTTGATGGTTATTTCCTTGAATCTATAGATTGTTGTTCGTTGAATGGCCATTTTTTACTAGGTTAATCCTCCCAATTCATTAACATGGAAAATTTTTATATCTTCTGATATCATCTTCAATTTCTTTCTTTAAAGTCTTGAAGTTTGTATCATACAAGTTTTTCAAGTGATTGATTAGAGATACTCCAAAATAAAATACAATATTTAAAAGTTTTAAATAGACTTACAAAAATATTTAAATCAGAGAAATACAAATTGGAAAGGAAAAATGTATAGTACCACTATTTCCAGATGATATAATAGTTTAGATAAGTAATCCTAAATTTTTCACTAAGGAGCTTCTACAGCCTATAAGTGGTTTTAGCATGATATAGAATTCACTCAGGTTTAGATGGATATAGAATTAAATTAAGAAAATTCAGTGGCACTCATATATACAAATGACAAATGTATTGCTAAAGAAATCAAGGAAACAACACCTTTCAGAATAACCTGAAATAATAATGATGGAAAAATCAGATGAATAAAATTTGCTTTGCTTCCAATGTATAGTTCACTACTATATATTTTATTCTTTGTCTGGGAATACAAACCAGAAGTGTCCCATAATAAACTGCTAATGAGATAGAAAAAAAGAATTCACCACATTTTCATCAGATTCATTTTTTTCCTTTCCCCTCAAAGATGAACCATTACACATTATGAAATCTTTCCATGTAATGATCTGCCGTTTGAACCTATTGCCAATTACCAGCTCCACAGAAACTGATAACTATGGGGTTACTACACAAATTAATGACATTGGCCAGCTCTCCCTTTTCTTCCACTGCTCCAGATTCCATAAACAGAAATCTGCTCACATTGAATCTCTCATAAATTGCTTATTAAGGTGTTAACATTATACTCTCAGTGCTTCTTGACATTCCATGGGTTTTTAGAAGCTTCATACTATGCCATTTTATTACCACACTTGTTCTGCATTATAGATTTGCCGTGTAGCTCAATACTACCTTCCTAATTGGTGTCTGCTCTCTGAGTATGATTCTCTTCACAGTCTCCAAATCCACTATTCCTTTACTCATCCCTCTGTGTTCACTTCCTGACCAGTGAGTATTAATAATGAAATATTTCAATTTTAAAATTGAAATCTTATTGCTTGAAACCACTAAGAATCTCTTCATTAATCTACAGGCACTGTTCAATCAGAAAATATTATTGTAGCTCATATTTGTGTTAAAGCAATCAACTTTAAAGTGTTTTATATTTTAAAAGAATCAGGGAGACTCAGTATTATGAATGAAAATATGAAGGACATATTTGATATATTTTATTCTCTAAAAGATATGATTTATATACATTATATTTAATCACATAATAAAATTTTATTTTTACCCTCTTAAAATTATTAATTGTTTGAACAAAGCAATGCAGACATTAAAAATATGAAGATATGTTGAAACTCATCACTTGATAAATTATAGTATCTTATTGTTATGTGACCTTTCATGTGAAGCTCATAGCTCTCCCCAGATAAATCAAGAAGAATCTCAACTCAATCCAACTTGGGAAAGCCAAATATAGGAATTCCTATATTTGACTATTATAAGGAATATTGGTAAAATATTACTTATCAAAGCATTGATATTGGAAGCAACTGCAATACTTAAAAGCCTGCACCTCTGGAGCTTTATACTTGATCTTTCAGCTACTCAATATGTAAGAGTATGTCTTCTCCTTAAACAGTGTTTTGTTAAATTTTCTTTTTGTTTGCATCAGCATCTATAGAAGAATTATAAATCTTTCAAGATTGAGCCATATGACTTTGAGATCTTCAAGAACCATGAATTTAAAATATTGAATACTATAAAGAGTATCAAAATTCCAACACAATTCTTTGGAAACATGGACAAAGCAATTCTCAAATTCATCTGGAAAGACAAAAATCCCAGAATAGTGAAAATAATTTTAACGATAAAAGAACAGCTGGGCAAATCAACATCCCTAAAGTTAAGCTCTACTACAGAGCAATAGGGATAAAAGCTGCATGGTAGCGGTACAGTGACAGACAGGTTGATCAATGGAATAGAATTGAAGGTCCAGAAATAAAACCACACACTTATTCACACTTGATCTTTGACAAAGAAGCCAAAAATGGAAAAAAAAGAAAGCATCTTCAATAAATAGCACTGGTCTAACTGGCTGTCTGTATGTATAAAATGAAAATAGAATTACATTTGTTACCATGCACAAAGCTTAAGTCCAAGTGGATCAAGGAACTCAACATAAAACCAGATACACTGAATCTAATAGAAGAGAAAGTGGGAAGAGCCTTGAACTCATTGGCACAGCCAGAAATTTCCTAAACAGAAGTCCAATGGCTCACACTCTAAGATCAAAAATTGATAAATGGGACCTCATGAAACTAGAAAGCTTCTGTAAGGCAAAGGACATAGTTGATAAGGCAAATCTGCACCATACAGATTTGGATAAAAATCTTCATTAACCCCACATCTGATAGAGGACTAATGTCCAAAATACACGAAAAACTCAAGAAGATAACCATCCAAAAAACCAAACAACCCAATGAAAAAATTTTGATACAGAACTCACAACAGAAGAATCTCAAATGGTTGAGAAGCACTTAAAGAAATGTTGAAAATCCTTAGTGATCACAGAAATGAAAATCAAAACAACCCTGAGATTCTACCTCATACCAGTCAGAATGGCTAAGATCAAAACTTCAAGTGACAACACATGTTGCAGTGGATGTGGAGAAAGAAGAACACTCCTTCATTGCTGGTGGGATTGCAAACTGGTACCAACCACTCTGGAAATCCATATACAGGAAAAGGAGGTTCAGGGACAGGTTCAAAGTGAGATCCAGCTTAATGGGAGACCCCAAAACCTGACACCATTACCAAGGCTATGGAATGTTCACAGAATAGACCTATCTTGATTGCCCTCTGAAAGACCCACCATGCAGTTGAAAGAGTCAGATGCAGATATTTGCCCCAACCCTATGAACAGAAGCTGCTGACCCCTGTGGTTAAATTAGGGAAAAGCTGGAGGAAGTTGAAGAGGAGGGCAACCCTGTAGGAGGACCAGCATCTTAATTGGTCAATCAATGGACCCCAGAGATCTCTCAGACAGTGGAACATCAACCAGGCAGCATACACTAGCTGAGATGAGGCCCCCAACACATATACAGCAGAGGACTGCTGGGTCTCTGGTTTCAGTTAGAGAAGATGCACTTAACCCTCAAGACACTGGAGACCCTAGGGTATTTATAGGTCTAGTGGGGTTTGAGAACTGGGAACTTCCTTGTGGAGACAGGGGGTTGGGGAGGTGGTATAGGACGTGGAACTTTTGTAGGGTGGACTGGGAGGGGAATAAAATCTGGAGTGCATTACTTACTTACTTACTTAATTAATTAAATGGTATCTTTCAGACTTATTTCAAGAGTTCTTATCTCAAATCAAAATTTCTGTTTTTGGGGGGATCTTGAGGATGGAAGACACAAATTTCTCACCTGGATCTTGCCTGGGTCGTGAAAAGTTTAGACCCAGGCAAGGTAATACAGGCTTTTAATCCCAGGTGACTGAGACAAAAAGATCTTGGAGTTCAAAGTCTGCCTGGTATCAAAGCAAATACCAGATTCCAGTATGATGGTGGTACACACCTTTAATCTGGGCCATACCTTCTGCTGATGACTTACATAAGGACATTGGAAGAAGGAAGATTCACTCTTTTGCACCTGATTACATTTACATGCCAACACATCTGGGTTGGGACTTACTTCCACAGAAGACCAGCTGAAGCAACTAACCTTGTGGGACTGAACTACTATTAGATTCTTGGACTTCCCATCCACAGCTACCCATTGTTTGATTACAGACCATAAGTCATCACAATATAGAGACATTCCATAAATTCTGTGGCTCTAGAAAACCCTGACTAATACAATATGTAAACAACCGGGTAAAGTACCATAAACAAGTACTAATCAAAAAATATAAATCATACAGATTGGCATGTTTAGAGACACATTATTTTCATTTTCCCACTTTTGTTTGATTTCTGCTCATATGCTTTTCCAAAAGAATGTAACACACACTTTTTTCCCTTGCTGCTGCTATTTTAATAATGTGTATATTTAGTCTTTTTGTGATACAGATATGCCAAGTTTATCTCTTCAGTCAAGAATCATACTATATTCCTTTCTTCAGGTTTGGATTGAGTAAGCCTTCTTCTAAACCTATATCACTGGAAATCATACTTTTCTTTGTTTGATAGAATAAAAAAGCTTTGAAAATTTCATTAGTTCAGGGACCTAGAAGCCAGTAACTCCCTTTGTTCTCTTCCTCAGTTTTGATCTCTCGAGATATTTGAAAAGGACTCAGCTAAACATTATTTTACTCAATGCAAGTTACCTTTTGTCTGTGTTCATTACTGTTATATGAAACATCACTCAAGCTCTTGCATTTGAATGCTTGCTTTCCAGTTCATAGTACTGGATATAAATGATCATGGAACCATTAGGTCTGGAACCGTGGTGAAGGAAGTAGTTTCAGAGACAGATAATGACATTCCCAGTTTGACCCTAATTCCAGGTCAGTTACTAGTTTCTGGAGTTTAATGCAAAATAATTAATGGCCTCCTATTTAGTATTTTCCCTGACATGGTGGAGTGTATTGTCTCAAATTATAAGTTGAATTGATCTCTTATACCCCTAAATTGCCTCTTGTCCAATATTCAGTCACAGCAATGTGAAAGTAATACTAATGGGAACCTTACTTATCTATTTTATTACCTCCTAGTACCTAGAGATCTTCTGCTTCCTTGGATTAAATCTCAAAACAACAACAAAAGTGTGTGTGTGTGTGTGTGTGTGTGTGTGTGTGTGTGTGTGTGTGTTTAGTTTGAAATTAATAATCAATGAAAAAGTGTTTATTCACTTGAGAATGAACAGACATAGGGGAAGCATGATGGATGGTAATGGGGAGATGCTTGAGAGAAGTAAGTTGAACAGGGAGTGTGATTAATTCTATTTCATTTTAAAACTAAATGAGTATCTGAGATGGGAGTGGTGCTCACAGTCATAATACTAGAACTACAGAGATGAAGGGGAAGTATCACTGTGAATTTAAAAGTAACCTGGGATACATAGTGAGTCACACTCCAGGCTGAACTACAGAGACACTGTCTCAAGTGAACCAATAGACAAACAAACAAACAAACAAACAAACAAACAAACAAAAATCACAATAAAAAAGAATTCAACTTGAGAGAAGCTCATAATTCTTTGGGTAGGTAATTAATAATAAACAAATAAATAAATAAACAAACAAACAAATGCCAGTGCAGCATCTAACATGAATATATGGTGTTCATTTTTTTGAAAGTCTATTGATTAATTATATGTTTTAGTTATTTTAAATATAACAATTTTGCTTTCGGGAAAATTTTAATTCCCAAAATGTTGAGTTTAATACCAATGAACCTTAATGTATCCTTTTGTAAATGTAACTTTTATTTTCCTGATATAATTGTCCTCTCAGAGGCATTCTGCCTAGTAAACTCACCTGCTCCTATTTCTTTCTGAACTCTGTCTGTCAGGTTCAACCCACCCATTCTGGCTCAAACTCCTCTACAAACTGACTAATTCAAATCGTTTTCTCTCAGCTTCTGACTGAATTGTTCTGCTTGGCTTCAAACTAACTCTAGAAATCTGTCTTAATCTTCCAGCTCCTCTTCTCTGAGTTCAACGTTTACTTGCACTATGCGTACTGCATGAACTGAAGAACAAAGGCAACTCCATTGCACTGCACTCACAGCACTGACTGAATGAACTCAACTGACTTATTAGAACACAGAGATCTGCATGCCTCTGTGTCCTGCGTGTTGTAATTACAGGCATTAAACTACTCCTAGACCTAAGCTTTTCATTACCTGAAACTTCCTCTATAGCAGGCTAGCCTTAAACTCAGATATCTGCCTGCTTCTTTCTCCTGGACTGAAGGTGTGTCCGTATTCCAGCCAGATCACAAAGATCTAGGAAGCTTTTGGATATGATCCCTTTCCAGAGCAGGCATGTTGCTGGATTAAAATTCCTCTATGTTCCTCAAAACAATTTTTGCATGTATATATGATATCACTTTATTATTTTCTCTAAATATTCTTAGACAAAATAAATGAAGCAAAATAGAGCTGTAGTCAGCTAATATAATCAGAACCAGGCTACACCTGCATGATCTCAATACCACTTCCAGATGAGACTGTGTATTCTGCCAGAAGATGCTCTAAACAGGGAGCCAACCAAGGTGACAGTGAGGTGTGAGCGGCAGGCTCAGCAGCTTTGAATAGAACATACATTCAGGCTCCGGCATCTGGTTCCTACTTTTGCCAAATGTGCCTTGTTTTCATTCACAGCTGTTAAAGTGTTTGTTAAAGGGGATAGACTAGGGAGAAGAAAGGGATTGGTGAGGTCCACGCCAGCTTCTATGGGAGGCAATGTCAAGCCAACATGCAGTTTACTCACAATAATAATTTGCATTAGAGATCAGTTGTTATTTATTAGAATAACAGTGGTATATGGTGGGCATGAACTTCAGGCTATAGCAGGCAGTGTTCTGTTTCATCACTCATCACAAATTTATAATTGTGCCAATTTAATTAACACCTAAAAGGCAAATGCATCTTCATTTGCTTCAAATAATATCATCTGACAGTTTAAACTTAATTATTAAACACAAGCTTCCATATATGCTTCTAATCATATTGATTAACTGGTTTGGTTTTTCTGAACATATTATGAAATAAAGTGCCTATCAGGTGCTAGTCTATTTGAAATTATGAACTCCTAAAACCTGAATGAATAGTATACGTGTTAGTAATAAATCTGTGTAGTTGCTCCACCATGCAATTCTTTAGCAGAAATTCATTTTGAATTATTTTATTTTATAATGTCAAGCTATTTGTGTCTTCACATAATCCTCATGATGTTAAATCCCTGCACTCCATATCTTTCCTGGCAACATGAACATGAAACAGCATAAAACATTGATCATATATACTTGACAATAAAGCCATCTTATTTCTTTTGAAAAAATTTTAATATGAATAAAAATCACTGATATTCAAATAGCAACAAAACAATATATAGGTGCAGAGAGTCAGTAGGGAAAGGTTAATTAATAGCTAACTTCTTTGACAGAGGGGGCAGAAGTTCAGACTTGCAATTGTAAAGGAATGTGACTAGTACAAGAATGTGTATACATTGAGCACAAGTAGTTGATTAAACTTTAAATGCATTTACCAAAAACAAAAGTGATAAATGAGGAATTATGAGGAGGTAGACATATTCTTAATCTGACTTAAATATTAAAATATTAATGTGTGTGTATCATATGAATTGCGATTAATGTGTAGTATGCATGTTTTATTGAATCCATTAAATATTTGTTTTCAAAGAGCAAAGACATTGAATTTTGAGTAAAGTATATAATATGTGCAATATTGCGTATCTTCCAGGAAATAAATTCAACTTTACCCTTTGAGACTATTAACTGCCAACTATTCCTTCTCTTACTTTGCAGTGCTGCATTACTCTGTACTATATGTAACTATTCCTTAAGGTACCATGTCTCATCTTCTAGGAACCCCTATAAAAACATTCTGCAGAGTTGAAGCAGTCAAGGAAGGATCATTGAAATCTTATGATAAAGATCACGACCTTATGACCCTTAATCATTTTACTAGTAGGGCGTTGGAGATGGAACTTTTACAGTTAAGAATCAACCAAAAGATTCAGGGTTTATTTTTTTTCCAAGTTAAAAAAAGGCCAGAGAAACTCTAAATATTCTCTGAATGATGTTTTTTTTCCCTAAAACTTTGTGACCCTCTTATTCGAAAAATTGTTTCAAAAGGATAGAAAGTGAGACTCACTTTGCTTGTCATAAAGAAAGAGTATCCTGCTGCTTTCATGATAAAAAGAATAGAAAAAGTTTCTTTTGTCATAACTTTTTCCTTTGTCATTAAAGATTCTTCAGTGATCATAGGAAGGTCTCACCTAGACTTGTGACAATCAAACTAATGACAATGACCCTGATAATAAGAAAGGTTACTTCTCCTACATGGTTTTCCTATAAAGTGTAACTGGTGTTCTATTTTAATATAATCTTGAAGAAAGGTCAATAACATGGATGAAGCTTATTTAAAGTAAATGTTTGACACTGACTAAATTGCATTTGGTTTAAAAACTAGCCCGAGGTAAAAGTTAAGTTAAATATAATGTTTAAATTATTGAATCCAATGTAAACTCATTTGTACTAAATAAAATCCAAATCAAAATTGTTTAAAAACTATCAAGTTGTGATTCTTATAAAACCCAAAGTTTGAAAGTAAGATTATACCCATTTAAAGACATAACCTCTACCTCCTTCACATCATTTGAGCTGCGTCTTGAACTCCTTAGTGAGCAGGGACATATATCTTGCCTCACACCTGACAAACTACAAATTTCTATTGTCTCAGGTGAGAACAATGTGTGTCAGAACCCTGTCCAAAAATGGTGTCTTGTGAGATTTCTGTGTGCTTATGAAAAAACTACAAGAAACCAAGACAGGGGTTTTATGATTTCAATTTCTTCAAAAGCACATGATTGTTCTTGGATTATGTTTACCCACCCTTCTCTGGTGTGACACTGGTAGTGAGTTTACTGCAGATTATTTATTGTGGCTGGCTACCGTTGTTAGTTTCTATGCCTCTATAGAAAGTGTTTTTGCCCTGTGCAGCTAGCCCTCCTGATTGTACACTTTAATCACGGGCTCTTCTTAACCCTCAGAGTAGAAATTATGTGATACTTTGTATAAAGTGAGCTGTTACACCTGACTTTAGCTGGCCTTCTGTTGGTGCCATCCTCCCCCCTCCGCCACAGTCTTCCTGTACCTAGAGCTGTAAACAAATATTTTCTTTAGGCGTAACACTCAAATAAACCTTGTTTCTTATTTAAAGACAGACAACTGTATTTTACTGATTTATTCATCTGGATTATTGTGAATTCTACATTTAAGAAAAATATAACAAAAATGAGATTCTAGTGGCCCTTCACTACTGGGCCAAATACCTGAGTAGAAAAGTGGAGAAAGCTCAACCATTTGACATTTTATTAATATTAAGAAGGAGGATATAACACATACCTCCATCAATACCACCAACAGAAGAAATAATTAAGTGAAACATTCCCAGAAGTGAAAATTCTAGTAAACCAGTTAAAAACTATATAGTTTCCTCATAGACTGAATTATATGGACGGCATAGTACAGGGGCTTGAGGACAACTGGACAAATTTGGATGCATTATTTAAAATCTATACTATATTTTATTTATACTTTATTGAAAATAAAATCCCCATGAGTAGATTAATTTCTATTGCTGTGAAAATACACCATGAACCAAGCAACTTGGAGAAGAAGGATTATTCATAATGCATGGTAAGTCATGAAAGGAAATCAGGACAGGAACTCTAGGCTGGAACCTACAGGAAGCGAAGGAAACCATGGTCATGGAGGATCATTGCTTACAGGATATCTTTCCCTGGTGTTTTTGTTTTGTTTTGTTTTGTTTTTAATATGGGATCTTGCTTTCTAGTCCTGCTGATCCTGAAGCTCTCTATGTAGACTATGGTGGCCTGGAATTCACAAACCTTTCTGCCTTTCTCTGCCAAAGTGCTTGGATTAAAGGTATGCACTACCATGCCCCACTCAGTTCAGTACTTTTTTTTTTTTAAATACAACTCGAGTGTAAACCACAGGCCTAAGAACTTCTGTGCTCACTATTGGATGAGTCCTCTTAAAAAAATTATTACTCAAAAAAGAAAAGCCCCAAAATCTAACTATAGACTGATATCATTTCAAATGTGGCAAACACTACCTGTAAAGCCGGTAGCAGAACTTGGTAATGTGTAAAAACTTACATTTAACTGATTTTTTTTTTTCAGCATGAGAGCTGCAGTGCTGAAGAGATCACAGAGGCAAATTTAGGTTTTCATGGTAAGATGACAGGAAAGGGCATTATGATGGTGTAACTCATTCTCAGTGGAAGTCCGGTCAAACACACATATGTACATAGAGCTCTCATAAAGGCTTCTGTCTGTAAGTAAGTGACAAGAGCATCCTGCAATAAATCCAATAAATTTTCAGTTCGCTTTATTGAACGGAAGTCACTTTTGCAACTGAAACCTTTGGCACTGTTTGCTATTCAGGTCAGGTGGTCCCAAGTGTAAATCCAGGCCTGTAATATTAAGGACAGTTTTGGAGGTGTCTGATGAGAAGCATATAAAGCCCTAACTGCCACAGATAATGTCAACTTAAATTATTATTTCCATTTCAGCACAGATTATAGGACAAGAAGACATAAATGGAAATTAAAAAATAAATTCAGCACATATTTCAGGAAGTACCTTTTCATGTGGAGAATAATAAATGTGAAGGAGAGCCTGCAGGCAAAGTTGTTGAGGCAAAAAGCAGGAATGTCATTCAAAAAACAATTAGATGCCATCCTTGGGGAAATGGACTACAGAAAAGGATATGCCTTGATGGACCAAATGACCTTTATTCTCTCCCCCAAAATCTCTCATGTTCGTATAATTCTAATGGAGAAATATTTCAGCAATTTGGCCTCCAGCAATGTCAATTCTTACCTGAATTATTCACCTCACAAGTTCACTGCTGAAGAATCTCTCTCTCGCAGAGCTACAAAGATTGCATATTGACCAGATGCAATTCCCAGTGTTCTTGTCCACAAGCAATTCTTTCAGAGGAAGGCCTTAGTTTTTTTAGTTCTTGATTTTTATGTTTTTTTTAAGAACTTGATTATAGAATAAGCATGTTTTCAAGCCAGTGTGATGGAAACGTGACTTAAATTGAAGAAGTGAAGCTTAGCTAACTTCATTAATTATAGAGAGCACAGGGCTTAGTTAAAACCTCATCTTAGCGAAAGTGGTTTCACCACATGGCTGAATCTAGTGTAATGTAGCTTTTATGAATGTGCTTTCTTATTGTTTTCGATATGCTAATGGACTTTCTTGAGCTATCGATGTCATTTCAAGAGAATATCATGGACATCAAAAGTGAGAAAAGTTTAGAACATAGGCAGAAGGAACACCCATTCAGAGCCTGCCCTACATGTGGCCCATACATATACAGCCACCAAACCAGATAAGATGGATGAAGCAAAGAAGTGCAGGCCGACAGGAACCGGAAATAGATCTCTCCTGAGAGACACAGCCAGAATACAGCAAATACATAGGCGAATGAATGCCAGCAGCAAACCACTGAACTGAGAACGGGACCCTCCTTGAAGGAATCTTAGAAAGGACTGAAAGAGCTTGAAGGGGCTCGAGACCCCATATGAACAACAATGCCAAGCAACCAGAGCTTCCAGGGACTAAGCCACTACCCAAAGACTATACATGGACTGACCCTGGACTCCAACTGCATAGGTAGCAATGAATAGCCTAGTAAGGGCACCAGAGAAGGGGGAAGCCCTTGGTCCTGCCAAGACTGAACCCCCAGTGAACGTGATTGTTGGGGAGGGCGGTAATGGGGGGAGGATGGGAAGGGGAACACCCCTAGAGAAGAGGAGAGGGAGGGGTTAGGGGGATGTTGGCCAGGAAACCAGGAAGGGGAATAACAATCGAAATGTAAATAAGAAATATTCAAGTTAATAAAGATGAAAAACAGATGAAAAAAAAGTGAGAAAAGTAACTAGGGACCTCAAGTATGTGATCACTTTAACAAATGCATTTTTATAGTAGCAGTATTTAGAAAGCAGGAAAGTGATACCAAAAAAGTACAATGGATAAATCTCACTTAATACATTTGAGGAAATTAGGAAATCAGTCTTCTGTGGGTTTTAGCTTTACAGATATTTAACGGAATATAAAGTTCTTGAAATCAGAAAACAAAAAAAACAAAAAAACAAAAAAACAAACTACTGTTCCTAAGATGATAGTAAAAAAAAGAAAAAAGCATTTTTTTAAGTGTCATCGAAATGGGTTCCTAGATATTCTTCATATATTGGAACTTGACACTGAAAGAGTATTTTCAAAAGCTAAGGGAAGAACACAAATTAGACAGCTCTAAACCACAAATAAATAAGGAAAGAAAGAAAAGAGAAAGAATTGAAAATTTCCTGATGAGTTTAAATCTATGAAACAAATATTTTGCAAGTAGTCAGTTATAAAATTTATAACAAAAGTCTTGTAAAAACTATATGGCTTCATAACAATGCAAATTTCTATCATCATTTATTCCATCTATTACATATCAATATAAATAAATGTGTGCAATATAAAACAGTATGCTAGTGGATTAAATAGTGAATTTTGAAAAGTAATCAAAGGGTAAAAATATTATAGCACAGAATCTGGGTTACTGGGTTACTCAAACTTTTAAATAATTATATAATTATAATTCTGTTCAATAGGATCTCACAACTGGCAGAATAACTGTATATTCCATAAAAGTAGGATTTCAAGTGTTGTAGAGAAAAATCATTTGACATTATAACAAATCTACAAAGAAAACAAAACAACAACAACAAACCAATAACTTAAAAGTCAGTCTTATTCAAACAAGATTTCTTGGAACTCAATAGAAACAATTATGCATTCATTTACAATACCTATCTTAGTTAGGTAATATCAGAACAGATTGGAAAAAATTTACAGTACATATGAATATTTATGAAAATAATTATTTCAGTTGTTACAACATTATTTTAGTTGTACATTTTAGACTAAAATAACATTTATAATTATTTTGATCAATTTTCTGTTTGAAATAACTCTAAAATATTCACATATAATTTCATTAATGGATTGCATTATTGAATGCTATTATTGAATGATTATTGATAATCATTTTAGATTTTTTGATAATCCTCATAAGTACAATTTTATATTGTACTATTTTGAAATTACCTATATTTATTTACACCAATATTTATGTGGTTACCATGAGAATACCAAATATAGTTGTAAATAATATTTCAATATTTTTAATGTTGCTGTTTCACAGTCTAGCTTTTTCAGAGTGTTATATGTCACAGTTTTCTAAAAGGCCCTAATGGTTAACGGTGCATACTGCATATTAATGCATGGAAGTTTTACAGACTTTCTTTATTTAGGTTTGAGAAAAATTAAACATTTTCTTGTGATTCAAACATCCATTATTTCTTTTTGAGAAAACTAAAATTATGCACGATTTTAAGATTTTTCGAAACAGAGATGACATAAGGTCCTTGAGCTTTGTTTACTTTGAAGCTATGCAAGATACTTAGGAAGTAAAAATTCTAGATAATTGATTTTTAAGATAACAGAGTGCCTACTGCAATAGAGAATAGATGTGTATATTCTATTTTTATCTTTAGTTGCATTTATTTTATGCTGAATTTATTCATGTCATGAGTTTTTGTTTCTTCAGTTTCTTCTGGGATATCTTTTTCTTCTGTGCAACCTCCTCTTCTGGCTTTGGAACAATTTGTTCCTTCTCAGTGAGGATCATCTCAATGTGGTTTGGGGAGCTCATTATGAGTTAATCTAGCCATGTGCTCTATGAGTTCATTACAGCAAGTCTGGGGCACTTGGTCTGCCAGGGGTGGGAAGTTGAACGGTCCTTTGGCAGGGAGTAAAGATAATTATAAGAGACATGGAAAGAAAACTCAGAGACAAAAGTTAGAAATCAGGAGGGTTGTCCAGTGAGTACTAAAGCAACTCTGAGTTTATTTCTTTTTATATGCTTTACAGTGTTGTGGGAAACAAAGCCAAACACTAGCAGAAACCATAGCTGTCATTGATTGGGTATCAGTTTCTATCTGCAGGTCTCCTCGTTCCTTCCACCAAAATTAATAGAACATTCAGCCCCTTGCCTTAAGCTTCAAGTGTCGTTCCTCTAACTGTTCCATGGGACAGCACACCCTGACCTGCCTTGACTTTGCCTGACAATCAGGCGCTCACAGAAGCAGGCAAAATGGCTCCTAACATTCTAGGTAGGTAAGAGTATCAAGATCACACCGAAAAAAATTAGAACAGCCAGCAAACTACATTAACTTCCCTCATCTGCATCACAGAAGGAAAGGTATCACAGAGAAAGATACGAGAAAACAGTTTATAAGGTCTAGTTTCATCCTTCTTGGTGTTCTCTGACATTCCTGACCAAGTCACAACCATGTAATGAGACAATTTGGGAGAAAAAAAAAAAGAAAGAAAAAAGAAAAGCTGTGTGAAAGAGTACTTACTGGAGTACAGATAAATAAAAAGATATGTATTTCCAGTAGAGTATTAGACTAAAGCAGCCCCAGGCTTAATATGACAGACAAAGTTGTTTGATTCCTTTGTGAAAATCAGGACCAGAGTCACTTTCAGAAGTGTGTAATATCCCTTGTCCATCCATTTAAGACTTCTTCTGGCCTCCGCTAGAAGCTTCAATTCCACTGTGGTCTGGCATAATCGGGATACGAAATGTGATTTCTTTTCTATGCTTCCAGGGATCATTCAGTCCAGTTTTTCCTAGCTTGGGCATTTTTTCCTTGGGATGCATAATGATATCATCCCAAGGGCAACTCTAGGATTCTCTTAACTCTTTGAATAGGTCGTTGGAGTAAGCAGAAAATTGTCCATTGGAGGACGGCCAGAGCAATGGCCAAAGGAAAGGATCGCCAGCCCTTGTTTTTGGTGCTAGTGTAAAGTGGCAGGATATTCAGGGAACGAAAGAGATCACAGATGCATTCATTGGGCAGAGCTTGTTTTGTGCAGCCATCAATCCTGGAGCTTGGCTGTGCAGTAGACAATTGCACTCTATAGGTTGAATTTCTTGTAAAGTAAGGAACATTAAGGAATGCTTTGAATCATTATGCTCATCTGAATAAAGAGACTTCAGATGAGATTACAGAATGTAACACAGACTCTCAAAGGCACCGGGAGAAATAAATAACCATAAATGTGACTCCATGGACAATTATGGATGACAGTACAGATTTTGTTTGCTGCAAGAAATCAGAGATGCTGTGTCAAAAGCTCCCATTAGCAGTGTCTCACTACTCAAGGACATGGGAATGCCATTCTTTTTTATGAAGTTGGTCAGGAATAGCATTTTTATATTGTTGTGTTTTATCCTTTTTTGTTTATTTTATTGTTTTTTATCAAATATACATGAATACTGTATTTTCTATAGCATCCTACTGTTTCCCCACTGTAACCCCTCCCATGCACCCTAAAACCTCTCTCTAATATATGAGCTCTTCTTTGATTACTGTTTGGGATTGACTCCTTGGGACAAGAAAAACTATCAGTTATACCAGGAGAAGCCTGATTCTACATAAGTCATTAGTTCCCTTTAGTTCTTCATCTAGGTGTGGTCTCTTTGTGAGATTTCTTTCAACCACTTCAATGATGTCAACTGGTTTTGTCATCTTTGATGTTTCAGATAGGCTGCCACATAATTGAGATTTTAAATGCATCTCCCTGTCACAGGGAGAAGGAACAACCTTGTAGTAGTTTTCCTAGTTCTTTATCTCCTACAACTTTCACCTGTCATGTCTGCCCTGTTTAGTAAGCCTTCAGCATGGGGTTTGTACTCTTTTTTCTTTTTTTTTCTTTTTCTTTTTCTTTTTTTTTTTCGGAGCTGGGGACCGAACCCATGGCTTTGCACTTGCTAGGCAAGCGCTCTACCACTGAGCTAAATCCCCAACCGGGGTTTGTACTCTTGATGTATCAATAAAGGAGTGTAACTGTATTGTGAGTTGTTCTCTGTACTTTGACCAGTTATGAATTTCTGCAATGCTTTCCATCTGTTTCAAAAATAAGCTTCTTTTCTGAGGGGCAAAAACCATACATAATTTTAATTATAAGAATTATGAAGACAATCAAAGAGTTTGGGAAAGCATCAGTAGTTAGTTCTCCATCACATTAACTTACCAGCCTACGCTGAATCTCCTACTATGAAGAGGGCCTTAACTTCAATTAGGTAGCTGTTGTTTACTTTTAAGAGTTAAAGTCCAGTAAGTATTGAACCCCAGGACACGTTTTGCACTGCTGATTATTACTGTTGTTTGCAGACCTTACAGAGAGTTTGCACTATTGATTGTGGTTTTTTTGTCTCCCCCACCCCCACACTGGCTGCTTACAAATCACCTTAGGACATCATAAAGTGCACTCCTCAGGGAGAAAGTTTCTAGGTCTTTCCCAGTTCCATAACTCTGAGCTTTGCTTCTGAAATGTGTAGTGTCTGTCTTCAGAAACAGAGTCTTAACTTCATATTCTTGGAAGCACCCAGAGGCAACATTACCAGAATTTAATTTTATTCTTATAGTATGAACTTGAGGTATCATCAGGAATGTCAGGTTGAGTATTATTCACCTAACTTCCCCCCAACCCCCCCACACCAGCTACATATATTGTGACTCAGAGGTGGTTTTATCTATAAGTCTTAACTGATCTCTTACTCTTTGGATTTTCTACAATCTCTTTGATCCCACCTCATGTCCAGTTCCTATTTGACACTTAATCTCTGGAGTTATATTGATCACAGTTTTCAAAAAGCAATTGATCTTTTTCTTACTATTGGAAGGGAAGCAACTTTCACCTTATCTGTGTAGAGTAGCTAAGGGGGAAAAAGTCATACTGTCTCATGAGAATTTTCCTTCGGAAACAAAATGATAGAGAAATTTCGATGAACATGTACAGAAATTTGAGGATTTAAACATTGAATATTTAGAACTTAGGAAGGTCATAAAGTGCGTAAAGACTATTAATGTAACAGCAACATTTGGATAACTTTGAGGATGCAAAATTATTTTCATAATTTTCCAATATACTAAAATTTGAGAAACTCCCTTTGTTCTGAGATAAAGTCCATGTCTTTATGCATATTAACATGTGCTTGATTTACATATTATCTGTTTTTACTTCTAATCTTTTTTGCTTTTATTTTAGATTTCTCTTCTGTACTTATATTTTAGTACAAATTTAATTTTTGATCAGTGATAAAATTGTTACTATTTATTTGATTTCTTTGTATTTATTATGTTTTGTTAATCATGATATAAAATAATATATTTTGTACTTAAAACAATAAACTAATGTATTAAATTTATAAGTAATCAACCATTTTACTTTACCAATAAGACATTTTATTTATTTTTCTTCCTGTTTCTAGTGCCAAAAACTTTTAATCAGCAAATTTTTGTATGCCATATAATTTTTAATAGCACAAAAATATACACACACACATACATATAAACATATAAAGGTAATAATAAGTGCTTAAAATTCTCCCTCTAAAAAAGTACTAGAAAATTAAATTTTACATATTGCTTTCTCTCTTGAAATTGGAAGAGAACTCATTCGTTCATCATTGTTTTCTGGTAACTGTTCATCTAATTAGGCTAGTTTGTGCTGGAGTGAGTTCCTGTTATAGGGATATGTTCAGTTCTCTCATTGCTGTCACACTCATAATTCATTAGAAATTATTTCTTCCTTTTCCAAAGCTGTCTTCTTCACTTGGGTAATTCTCTTGTCATCATCACTCTTTCCTATGGGATCATTAGAAAGACTGATGGATACTATGACTTCCTTGCAAAAAACCAAAACAAACAAACAAACATAAAAACACATGTACTATGGTTTATCTCATTCATTCTAATCTCTGACAGTTAACTAGATGGCCATAATTCAATAATTATTATAATATTAAAGGAAAAACTAGGATAGAATAATTCATTGAAAGGGATGAAGGAATTCAGAATAAAGGACAGATTAAGAAGAAGGTCAGCTAACTATAAAATCCTTTTTAAAAACTCATAAGGAAATATAGTAGACATTTCCTAAAATTCATCCATATATAAAACAATGAAATGATGTCACCAAATCATGGGGCGATGATGTCATAGCTAGATGTCTCGCAGCATCAAGTGAAATCCCCAGTGGCTGGAGAAGTCCTGGAGACTCTTCTCAAACAGCACAGGCTACAGCCCAGGTGATTGGTTACAATCTATAACTGGTGCCAGGGCTCTGTTATTAAAGACACAAGTTACATATGGCACTGAACATGGAGAAATAGATATTTTGCCAAAATATAAGCTTCACCTCTACTAAGTTTAGGGAATGAGGCTAGAAAGTACTTTGCTGGGCACCAGAGGATAATATTAACACTCAATATCACCCATGTACTAACTTTGTGACTTAGAACACTCACATGTTTGCAAGATATACCAGGGCGATAGCTGAACCAAAGTTTGTGAGGGACTAACTGCTTTTTTTATTGAATTTAAGGCACACTCCATGAGATTGAGTGCATACCTCATATTTTAAAGTGACCAAAAACCTGATTAGGTATGCCATGACCCTAACGAAATCTTACTATTACTTTGGTGAAGAGTGATAACCATCTAAGTGACTGCTAATATTCTTATGCCCATAGAATAGAGGATTCACAAACTATTATTAGGGAAATTTCTTCTGTTGGTAGATGGAAGTTACCCAGGTACACAAGACTTGGTAATGTGCTGTGAGTGAGGAATTTTGAAGCCCTCAACATTAAATATCCAGTCTTTAGCAACCTTCTGCCCCTCAAGTCTCAAGGATCTACGTTCAAGAGAGTAGAAAAATTGAAAGAGGCAGAGGTGGTAGATGAGTGCAAGTAAACAGCATCTTTTAGAGCCTCACAAAAATGATATGCATGTAAATGCAAGGAACTTGACAACATGCACAAGAACTGCATAGATTCAATCCAAAAAAGAAAAAAAAGAAAATTCCAGTACAGACACCTATATTCTAAACATAAATATACCCAGGTGTATAAGAGAAATGTGACTACACCTTAACTTTTGTTAAAGATCAGCTAACTATAAATGTGTGGATTTTGACAACATGTACAAGAACTGCATAGATTCAATCAAAAAAAGAAAAAAAGAAAATTCCAGTACAGACACCTATATTCTAAACAGAAATATACCCACGTGTGTAAGAGAAATACTACTACACCTTAACTTTTGTTAAAGATCAGCTAACTATAAATGTGTGGATTTATTTCTGGGCTTTCTATTTTGTCCCATTGTTTTTTTTTTTAATCTGGGGTCTACAGAGATGACCCAGACATTAAAGCACTTCCTGCTCTTACAGAGGCCTTGGTTCAGTTCCCAAAAGAATTATGTTGGCTCATAATCATCAGTAACTCCACTTTTGGGGGATTTGACAGCCTCTGGCCACTATAAGTTTCCAAGGGTACATTACATACATGAAGGCTAATGTGCATACACAGAAAAATATCTTCAAATCTGTTAATGATTGCCTTTTTCATTTTATGATACATTATTATTTATTAGATGTATTCTAAATTGTATACATGTTTATAATAAATTCAGTGTACTTTTACCAACACTGAATTTCCTCTTTTTTTCCAGGACTTGGAAAAACTATCAGTTCTCCTTCTCACATCTATGCCTTTGACAAATGGCTCCTTCTAATGCTGCAGTGGATAGTAGCCTATCATGAGATTTAGCGTCTTTAATAATACTTTTTCAAATGCCTATGAATCAAACAAATAATTAAGGATTGGGAACTCAAGCAACCAAAACTGACATTGAAGCTACTGACTAACATGACTCAATTTGCTTTTAATAGCATGCAGGGCACTAGCCTACAGAAACACTGATAAATTGTTTCCATTTCTAGCTCTTTGGCATAAGGGAGAGAAATAACAGACTAGAAGCTAATTTATTAGAAGTCCAGGTTTGGTCTGGAGGTTGTAAAAGATCCTTCAAAATAGATCATTGTCTGAAATCCAAAGGAAATATTCAAGAGGAAATCAACTAGAGACCTAAAGAACTCTGAAAAATATTGATTAAAGATTGTACACTCCAATATTGTATCTGACCCTAATATAGATGCTATGTACTGGGGAAATAATCAAAAATAAAACTACAAAGACTGAAACTAGATATTTCCTATCTACTTATCTTCCTGTTTATTTATTATTCTGTAAACTAATTCTTACTTCCAGCTACCACGTAAGTACCACAGCTAACGTAAGAGGTGAATATATCTGTATAACTTTTTATATCTAGAGTCACATTTATATTTGAAACACAATATAACTGAAAGTAAAGAATTACACAAAATATCTATGCCTGCCTCAAAAAAAGTCTATTTTTTTAATGAATATTGAGTGCTGCATTTGCTTGTGAAGGAAATACTATATTTGTAATGGTTAGAAATTTCATACTGGTTTAGTGAAGTAGCAATATTCAGATCTCGTCTAGGGCCCACGTTCTCACCAGTGGCAGGTAGTGAACGAAAGACCCTATAGTTGAGAGAGGGAACTTGTTGAGCCCACATCCTGCAAAATGTCAGGGCATCAAGTGAGGGATGGGGTTGCCATCCCACAGTCAATATTCTGACCCATAATTGTTCCTGTCTATAGAACTGCAGGACAAAAATGAAGCGTCTGAGGAAAAGGAGGTCCAGGACAGGCTCAAAGTGGGATCCAGCTCCAGGGGAGGCCCCAAGGCCTGACTAGTGAAGCTATGGTGTGCTCACAAAAAAGGTACCTGAAAGACCCAACAGGCAGCTGAGTCAGACGCAGATGTTTGCACCTAACCAATGGACGAAAACTGCTGACCCTGTACTCGAGTTAGGGAAAAGACTGAAGAAGCTGAGGAGGAGAGCAACCCTTTAGGAGGACCAGCAGTCTCAATTAACCTGGACCCCTGAGATCTCTCAGACATTGGATCACCAACCAGGCAGCATACACCAGCTGATATGGGATTTCCAACACATACAGCAGAGGACTGCTCGGTCTGGGTTCAGTCAGAGAAGATGCATTTAACTCTCAAGAGACTGGAGGCTCCAGGAAATTTAGAGGACTGTGGGGGATGGGTAGATAGTGGTAAGATCCTCATGAAGACAGGGGCAGGGGAGGAGGTATGGGGTGACATGAGAGTGGACCATGAGGAGTGTAAAAAAATTAAAAGATTTAAGAAAAAGAAAGAAAAAAAAAGAAATGAGAATGAGAAAGTTCTCACAGGGTTTCACCCCTTGAAGAAAAATTGAAGAGGCAATTAATTTTTGGTTTCAAGGAGAGGAAGAATCAGTTTTACTCAGTCATAAGCCCCATGATAAATTAGTTAATCCTAAAGAATAGTCATAAAAACATATAATCAACCCTATGTGATCTCAGCAGATTCTATTTACAATCTTATGGTGAGGTTTGGCCTGTTGCAATATACTGTAATCCTGAACTCTGAGCTCTGTGCACAAAGGTCTAGACCTGTCAGGAGTTCTCATGCTTACCAGCTTTTGTTGTGCAAACCTTGTTCCTTAATTTGAAACTATTAGTTAAATAAAAATGGCTGCATCCAATGACTAGAGGGATTAAAAGTTTTTGTTTGTTTGTTTGTTTGTTTGGTTGGTTGGTTAGGTTTTTTTAGTTACTTGGTTGAGCAAGGTAGAAGGGGAATAAAGCAGAAATGAGAATGAGAGAAGAGAGGTGCCACAAGAAGACAGATACATGAGCACATGGCCAGGAAAAACGGCCAGTCTTTCGGGTACACAGCTGGAGAGGTGGCCAGGCCAGCAGTTAGAAAAATACATAGGGGTTACTCCTGACTAATTGTCAAAGTCAAATAAAATAATCATAGTCTGAGTCCCACCTATTTTTAAGCTAGTCATGTATAAGCTTCAATTGGTTGTCCTACAAACTTATGTGTAAAAATATTCAACAATTTTAATTGAAAAAATAAGAAGCTGTAAATTTGAAGACTAAAATATATGTGATCAGAGTACCACAGGTAAAATGGAGAAGGACAGAAAAATTACCTGTAGTACTCATGATATTCTCAAAAAAAGATCTAAAAAGAATAAAACATAAAATATCAATTATGAATTATTTCAAAGGAAGAATAATTCCTGATGATGTAATTTATATTAAAGATCTACATTATGAAACTCCATGAAGCAGAGAAATAAACTGATTTGTGAATCTTTACTTATTTCTCTTTCACTGCTCGGAAAACAATCTACTACTTCTTTCATATTTTGTCATGTATTACATTAGCCTTTTTTACATTCTTATAATACTTTCGATCAAATTCTGAAGGTCATGTGATTCAAAATACGACACTCCTAAAATGAAACTTTGACCTCAGTTATTCGGCATGTTTAGTCTCTGATTGCCAATGTAGATTTCAGTTATCATTCCTCTTTCATGAAAAAGCTACTACAAAAATATAGATGAAGGAAAATGATATTCATCAGTAATCATACAGGATCTTTCAAATACGCTAACATACTATTTAACTGAGGAAGTGATCGGACTTTAAATAAGTTTAAATTATTTTCAAAGGTACCCATGGCTTGAAAAATGAGAATGTGTGTAAAAAAAAAAAAGACAGGCAATGTTCCAGTGAATGGTAATAGATAGATGTTTGCACATAAACAGGATCAACATGGGCGAGCCTCCAACGCGGTTTTGTATGCACAATGTTTTCTCCAGGACAAACTTAGATAACAAGCCAATTAAGAGACCCCTATATGTAAATGGGAAATTGCCAATATAAGTAACCTGAGTAAGGAGAGACTACAAAATAAAATAGTGTATTTCTTGTGCTGTGTCAAATATGTCAAATTATGAGTTGTCAAAGCAATAAGTAAGCTTCAAGTGAGCAGCAGCTAAGGGAGATTGCTTAGTGAAATGTGTGGTGATGGGCAGCATTTAAATATCAGCAGAAAGCCGCATCAGCATTTCACAATTAAAAATTCATTAGAACTTTCAAGGCCAGGACAACATTTAGTAAATAGAAACAGCATGTGAGAAATTTGAATGAGCATAAGGACTTAATAGAAAAATCAGTGCCTAAACTAGTGTACCTCAAAATAGCAACTCATAAATATTCATATTCTGATACTTTTCAACCAACTAAAACGCAAAACCAGGAGATATGTTGAAAACTTTATTGGTATTATGCCATTTATTTCAATTATATACTGGAGTATTGGTTAAAATAAAATATTTACGTAAAGCATAGGAGAATATTGTTCGGTCAGTACAAATCCTATCTGTCCCAGACAAACCTTTTCAGTGTCTCCTAAACAGATATGATGTCTTCTAAATGCTCAAGTTTCCTGTGACAACGTGGATGTGAGGTATCTCTCCCTTTGTAAATTATGGCATTGTTTGGAACTGTTATGGGTCTTGGTAGACAGAGATGTTTACAAAAGAAAAAGTCCTGTGTAAAAAGAAAGCAACACCCAGTCATTCAATAACTAGCAAGAATACACCTTACAATAGTTTTCTGTCATTTAAAAGTCACATAAATTATTACAAAGCATGCATATGAGTCTCTTTAAATTATTCAAAATATGTTTCATAAGACTTGCCACTGAAGACAGTAAAAAATACAGTAAGGTTCTGTTTTTCAAGGGTGCGTAAGTGAAAGCAATACATAGCGGTTTTATAACATTTTTAGGCATTACTTTAATTAGCCACTAGTGAGAAAGAATTCTGACCTTATATTTTCATCTCAGTGTATATGCTTTTGATATTTTACTAAAGAAACATTTTTGCAAGTCATCATGTTCCTTATTTCATATGTAATCATTTTAAGCTTTCAGCTGTTAGTCACAATTAAAAAATAGCCCCCAGTGTATGCTTTTCAATAATATTTTTAACAGCTACATGGTGCTATTTTTTTTTTGAAATTTTAAGTACTCAAAGGAGGAAATACGGGGACAAAGTGTGGGTCAGAGACTGAAGGAAAGACCATCCAGAGACTGCCCTACCTAAGACACCACACCCAGACACTATTGATGATGCCAAGAAGTGCTTACTAACAGTAGATAGATATGGACGTCTCCTGAGAGACTCTGCCAGAGCCTTACTGATACAGTTGAGGATGCTTGCAGCTAACCATCGGACTGAGCACAGGGTCCCCAATGGAGGAGCTAGAAAAAGGACTGAAGGAACTGAAGGGGTTTGCAACCCCATAGGAGGAACAACAATATCAACCAACCAGACTGAACCAGAGCTCCTAGGGACTAAACTGTCAACCAAAGAGGCCCACATGGTTCCAGCTGCAAAGGTAGCAGAGGATGGCCTTATCTGGCATCGATGGGTGAGAAGGACTTTGTTCCTGCAATGGCTTTATGCCCCAGTGTAGCAGATGCCAGGACAGTGAGGTGGGAGTGGGTGGGTGTGTAGGGGAGCACCGTCATAGACACATGGGAAGGGAGAATAGGATAGGGATTTTGTGGAGGAGAAACTGGGAAAGGGGATAACATTTGGAATGTAAAGAAGTAAAATATTGAATAAAAAAGAAATAAAAATACTACATTAGATTATATAACAATGTTATCTCTTGTATAGAAAGGAATTTTTTTTTAAACAATCCAGTTCTCCAAATAGATCCTGGTTTTTAATATTGATCATCCCAAGTGGAGACCATTCTTTGCTGCCATCTCCAAAATAAAAAAATACATAAAATCCACTGTTCCCTCTACTCCTTAAGATAATTGCCAAACCCAGATAACTGTCCTGATGGGGACAGAGGTACATGGTTCCTGCCCCCTGGGACGGGTTCGGTGGGAGCCTCCATGAGTTTTGATGGCTGCTTTGAACATAAGTCTTGTTTGTATAATGATGTACATATTTTCTAGACCCACTAGTAGTGTAGGACTCTTCCTTCCAGGGAATGCCCTCCCTGTTAATGATAATGACTCCATGATAACAAGGAACAGCACAAGTCCAGAAGCTGAGAGTATGGCTAATGTCTCTTAGCATAAATGGTTAACACGGGACCTTCAGAACAGCCCTTAAGGCTATGGGAAAGAACTCTAAATACATGGGTGCAAATATATATATATATAATTTCTCAACCACACAAAAAATAAAGATGCAGTATGAATTATATGAGGGCTTCGTGAGTGTAAAGGACCAAAGGCAGATGCGCTGTGAGCCAACTTGTTAGAAAATAGAAGTAGATGCAATAGCAGTATCAAGCACAACACAGGTCACCAGCTTGAAACCACGATTTGACTTCAAGTCCTTCTTTTTAGTGCTCCAGCTCCCAGACACCCCATTTCTCAGAACCCCTCTCCAGTCCCAGGCTTGTCCTTGGTGGACAATCACTTTACAGTGATGTTTGTTTAATAATTTTTAAACGTCTTGAGTGAGCTCAAGCGGGTTTTCCCCCGTTCTGCTGTGATTCTTTGACTTCCCAGTGCCAATCGCCCGTGTGACACTGCAGGGCAAGGGACCCTGCGGCCCTCGTGGAAAAATCACTGGGGCCTCAGCTGCTCTCGCTGCAGTTTCATTATCCCCATTCAGTGAGGAGAAGCGGAAATATAAGCTCCTTTTTGTGCTTTCAATTTTTTTTTTATTCTAGAGGGAAAGGTTGATGAGTTCACTTTTTTTTAAAGTGTGATAAATAGTAGTTAAAACAAATACAATTTTTGTCTCCCTAGTAAATTGTTCTAAAAGAAACCTAATTCAAATAAAAGCAGACAAATGATAATTATTCAATAATTGCTAATTATGTTAACCTTGCTTGCTGTCGTGATACGTAGTATTTTGTTTTTATTGTTAATGTGATCTAAATAGGAAAATTAAATCTTGGAACACTTTCTTCTAGTCCCCACACAGATCTTCTGTTTCACCTGTTCGTGTACTCTGTGATTGAAGTGTTAGAGGCTTCAGAACCAAAGCATCACCTGCAGTTTGGCTTTATTCCTAACACAGCCTAAATCTGTGATTTTAAATACCACATTGGAAGGAGCTTCTTAAGGTGAACCTCCTCATTGCTATTCCCGAAAATAATATGCAATTATCTACTTGTGATGTGGTTCACATGTATAATAATGCCAAACCCTATGCGTTCCTTTTTCACCGAGTCTTAAATGCTTATCAGTAAGATAGAATAAAACCTTTCTCTCTGATTGGCATACATTTCGTTTTGTCAAGAAATGCAATTTAATTAACTGTGGGCATTCTCCATCGATGCTCTTCTCTATTGACATCTTGCAATCTTTCTGAATGTTTTTAAGTATAATCATAATCTCTCTCTTAGATAATTATTAGTGGAGACTTACTTCAAAATAATATGAGCTGATTTTTAAGTAGAGTTCTTATAAGATGCCTACGGATTTTTAAATGTCTCTCATAATACAACAAAGAACTTTTTCTGCATGCACAAAATACTGAGATTAATAAACACCTTAATCACTACTGTGGTTTAAGTATTTCCAGTAGAGTCTATGTGCTGACAATTTAATCTAAGCATAAATGTTTTGAGGTGAGTCCTTTAAGAGAAGATGGATAATAGGGTCTCTGATCTCATTAGCAGATCAAGGACATTACAATAGGAGTAAGTTAATCAAGTGTTGGGGGATGTCTCTCTCTCTCTCTCTCTCTCTCTCTCTCTCTCTCTCTCTCTCTCTCCCTCTCCCTCTCTCTCTCCCTCTCCCTCCCTGTGTGTGTGTGTGTTTTTGTATTTTGCATGAATTCCCTTATCAAAAGGAATTCTTTCCATTTTAACTTCCACAATCTGATAATATAAGAATAAATCACTCCATTTCTTGTATTCCATTATTGAACTTCAAAAGGGTTTCATTTATCCAAGTGTGGTTGTCATATATGGTAAACTTCATTACCCAGAATTTGAAGTATGGATTTATAGTCCTGCCTGAATACCATACAGAGATCCCACTGGTAACAGTAAAAAAAAAAAAAAAAAAAAAAAAAAAAAAAAAAAAAAAAAAGAAAACCCGAGGCATACTAAGTAATAATAACAATAATAATTATAATGATAAGAGTCTATCAATTAAAGACCTGGAAGAGACTGCCGAAGAAGAGGAGGAAGGAGATGTGATGTAGTTTTATATTAATTAAAAATGACCAAAAACATAACTAATAAGTTTACTTACAGTTTTCTCACCTTTAGTTCAACACTAGATATGGTGTGTCTTTTGTTTAAAAAAAATCAAACAAATTATTTTAGACCATCTTTATAGGAACATTACAGACATATCTACATGTATTTTAGATTAGCCTTACAGGAGCCTGCATGGCAAGCTCCTGGAATTTATTCCTCCTCCTGTAAATGATGCATTCTCAGCACCTCCACCTTAACCAATAAGGTACACCCATCCTGGAAATCCTTACTCACTCCCTGTGGTCTACACAGGTCATGTTTGCCCCCAATAAAGGTGAGCTGTCTCACTGAAGCTGAGCCCAGAAGTCACTGTGTAGTATTCATGACAGTCTGAACCCTACCTCCACCACCCCTCAATTCCTCACCACCCGCCCGATTCCCACATACTCCTATCTCTGCAGCCCTGCCTCAGCTCCTCTCACCTTCCTAGTGTGGTGACTAAAGAGCTCTAAGAATGGGGAGAGCACATGACAGTGTTAATGAATCTTTGATTACAATAGTAGAGAAGTAAATTAGAGAATAGTTATGTTTTGATAAAATATATTAATGTTAAATTCAAAATAAATGTAAGATATTAAAATAATGTAAAATATTCATTTTCATAACCCATATTATCAGATCAGGTCCAAATATTTCTTTTTTGCTTTTACACATATTTTTATTTTTTAATTTATTTTATTTGTTTATATTCCAGCCCTAGCACCCCTCTCAGTCCACCCTTCTGCAGTTCCTCATCCCCTTCCCTCTTGCCTCCTAGAAGTGCTCCTACATCCCCCTGCCCTAGGGCCTCAAGTCTCTGGTGGATTTAGCACATTTTCTCCCACTGAGGCCAGACCAGGCAGTCATCTGCTATACATGTGCTGGGACCTTGGACAAGCTCGAGTATGCTGCCTGGTTGGTGGCTCCGTCTCTGGTAGCTCCTAGGGGTACAGGTTAATTAAGATAGCTGGTCTCCTATGAGGTCCTCCTCCCATTCAACTCCTTCAGTCTTTCCCTTAATTCCTTGATAAGGGTTCTCTACTTCAGTCCAATGGTTGGGTGTAAGTATCCACATCTGTCTAAGTCATCTGCTGGTAAGGCCGCTCAGAGGACAGCCATGCTAGGTTCCTGCATATCACAGCATGAATAATATTGTCAGGACTTAGTGCTCCCCCATAAGATGGATCCCAATTTGGGCAGGTCACTTGACACCCTTTCCTTCAATCTCTTTTCCATTTTTGTCCCAGAATTTCCTTTAGACCGGAACAATTCTGAGTCAAAAATGTTGACTCTGGATTGGTAACTCAGCTCCTCCAACTGGGGCCTTGTCTATCTAATGGAGGTGGACTCTTCAAGTTTCTTCTATCCACTGTTGGGCATTTTGGCTAAGGTCACCCCCATTGAGTCCTGGGAGCCTCTCATGTCCTAGGTCTCTGGGACTTCCTAGAGGGTCCCCACCCCTAGAAGTTGCATATTTCCATTCATTCTTCTGTCCCTCTGGGCTTCTCTCTGACCTCCCCCCCAATATCTGATCCTGATCCCTACCTTACATATCCCACCTCCCACTCAGGTCCCTCCCTCCCTCTGCTTCCTGTTTTTGTTTTTTCTTCTAAGTGGGACTGAAGCATCTTCACTTGGGCCTTCCTTCGTGTTACACTTAAGGTCAGTGAGTTATATCCTGGGTATTCTGTGCTTTGAGGCTAATAACCACCTGTCAGTAATGCATACCAAGTATGTCCATTTGGCTCTGGGCTACCTCAGTCAGGATGATATTTTCTGGTTCCATCTATGTGCCTGCCAAATTCATGTTGTCTTTCTTTTTCATAGGTGAATAGTATTCCATTGCATAAATGAACCACATTTCTTTTTCAAGGATCTCAATTCTTGTACAATTAAATATTTTTCTATTTTAAAAATCAAAGTCTGAATAAAGGTGCTGGAAGGATAGCTCTTGATGCTTTGTGTAAAACCCAGGTTGAGCTCTCAGCAAGCACATGGTGACCCACAACCATCATTAATGGCAGATTTAGTTGATCTATCGCCATCATTTGACATCCTGCTTACATCAAACATACACATTATACACATATATCCATGTAATTAAAATAATCATACACATAAAATAAAATAAATCAGAAAAATTTTTAAATCAGAATAAAATATAATATTTTCTGTAGAGATATAAAATGTATATTATAATTGTAATGAAAGATGACCTAAACTATCCCAAAGAAACAAATTATATTTGTAATCTATGTAACATCTTATTAGAATATTAAATATATACTAAAAATATATGTAATTATTATTAAATATACATTAAATACATGCATATGTATTTATCCTGTAAGAAATACCAAGCATACAATTTCTAGGAAAGCACATATATCAGCTTTTAAGTATCACATTTATTAAATATTCATGAACTATTGCTCCTAAGAAGTACTATATTTTATACTTGTAAATTTGCGAGCACAGGGACAAGTATTTAAATATATTTAATAATTATGCTGACTTGGTAAGTTCATGTGTGTGTGTAACAAGAATTAACGAAAGAAGTGGCCATGACTTTGAAAGAATGCGCAGAGGATCACGTGGGAAACCTTAGCGAAGACACTGAAGGGGACAATGATGGAACTGTAGTCTCAGAACAAAAAAAGCCATTAAAAAACATAAACCAGGCAACCCCACCATGCTAAAGGAAAATAGAAGCATGGATATTCTGTATGCCATTTTAAAATTTTGATAAATAAAAACTTTTTTTTTTTTTAATTAACTTGAGTATTTCTTATATACATTTCAAGTGTTATTCCTTTCGGTTTCGGGCAACATCCCCTCCCCTCCCCTTCCTTATGGGGTGTTCCTCAACCCCTCCCCATTACCGCCCTCCCCCCAAAAGTCTAGTTCACTGGGGGTTCAGTCTTAACAGGACCCAGAGCTTCCCCTTCCACTGGTGCTCTTACTAGGATATTCATTGCTACCTATGAGGTCAGAGTCCAGGGTCAGTTCATGTATAGTCTTTAGGTAGTGGCTTAGTCCCTGGAAGCTCTGGTTGCTTGGCATTGTTGTACATATGGGGTCTCGAGCCGCTTCAAGCTCTTCCAGTTCTTTCTCTGATTCCTTCAACAGGGGTCCTATTCTCAGTTCAATGGTTTGCTGCTGGCATTCGCCTCTGTATTTGCTGTATTCTGGCTATGTCTCTCAGGAGCGATCTACATCCGGCTCCTGTCGGTCTGCACTTCTTTGCTTCATCCATCTTGTCTAATTGGGTGGCTGTGTATGTATGGGCCACATGTGGGGCAGGCTCTGAATGGGTGTTCCTTCAGTCTCTGTTTTAATCTTTGCCTCTCCCTTCCCTGCCAAGGGTATTCTTGTTCCCCTTTTAAAGAAGGAGTGAAGCATTCGCATTTTGATCATCCGTCTTGAGTTTCATTTGTTCTAGGGATCTACGGTAATTCAAGCATTTGGGCTAATAGCCACTTATCAATGAGTGCATACCATGTATGTCTTTCTGTGATTGGGTTAGCTCACTCAGGATGATATTTTCCAGTTCAAACCATTTGCCTACGAATTTCATAAAATCGTTGTTTTTGATAGCTGAGTAAAATTCCTTTGTGTAGATGAACCACATTTTCTGTATCCATTCCTCTGTTGAAGGGCATCTGGGTTCTTTCCAGCTTCTGGCTCTTATAAATAAGGCTGCGATGAACATAGTGGAGCACGTGTCTTTTTTATATGTTGGGGCATCTTTTGGGTATATGCCCAAGAGAGGTATAGCTGGATCCTCAGGCAGTTCAATGTCCAATTTTCTGAGGAACTTCCAGACTGATTTCCAGAATGGTTGTACCAGTCTGCAATCCCACCAACAATGGAGGAGTGTTCCTCTTTCTCCACATCCTCGCCAGCATCTGCTGTCACCTGAGTTTTTGATCTTAGCCATTCTCACTGGTGTGAGGTGACATCTCAGGGTTGTTTTGATTTTCATTTCCCTTATGACTAAAGATGTTGAACATTTCTTTAGGTGTTTCTCAGCCATTCGGCATTCCTCAGCTGTGAATTCTTTGTTTAGCTCTGAACCCCATTTTTTAATAGGGTTATTTGTTTCCCTGCGGTCTAACTTCTTGAGTTCTTTGTATATTTTGGATATAAGGCCTCTACTGTTGTAGGATTGGTAAAGATCTTTTCCCAATCTGTCTGTTGCCATTTTGTCCTAACCACACTGTCCTTTGCCTTACAGAAGCTTTGCAGTTTTATGAGATCCCATTTGTCGATTCTTGATCTTAGAGCATAAGCCATTGGTGTTTTGTTCAGGAAATGTTTTCCAGTGCCCATGTGTTCCAGATGCTTCCCTAGTTTTTCTTCTATTAGTTTGACTGTGTCTGGTTTGATGTGGAGGTCCCTGATCCACTTGGACTTAAGCTTTGTACAGGGTTATAAGCATGGATCGATCTGCATTCTTCTACATGTTGACCTCCAGTTGAACCAGCACCATTTGCTGAAAATGCTATCTTTTTTCCATTGGATGGATTTGGCTCCTTTGTCAAAATCAAGTGACCATAGGTGTGTGGGTTCATTTCTGGGTCTTCAATTCTATTCCATTGGTCTATCTGTCTGTCTCTGTACCAATACCATGCAGTTTTTATCACTATTGCTCTGTAATACTGCTTGAGTTCAGGGATAGTGATTTCCCCTGAAGTCCTTTTATTGTTTAGGATAGCTTTAGCTATCCTGGGTTTTTTGTTATTCCAGATGAATTTGCAAATTGCTCTGTCTAACTCTTTGAAGAATTGGATTGGTATTTTGATGGTGATTGCATTGAATCTGTAGATTGCTTTTGGTAAAATGGCCATTTTTACTATATTAATCCTGCCAATCCATGAGCATGGGAGATCTTTTCATCTTCTGGGGTCTTCTTCAATTTCTTTCTTCAGTGTCTTGAAGTTCTTATTGTACAGATCTTTTACTTGCTTGGTTAAAGTCACACCGAGGTACTTTATATTATTTGGGTCTATTATGAAGGGTGTCGTTTCCCTAATTTCTTTCTCGGCTTGTTTCTCTTTTGTGTAGAGGAAGGCTACTGATTTATTTGAGTTAATTTTATACCCAGCCACTTTGCTGAAGTTGTTTATCAGCTTTAGTAGTTCTCTGGTGGAACTTTTGGGATCACTTAAATATACTATCATATCATCTGCAAATAGTGATATTTTGACTTCTTCTTTTCCGATCTGTATCCCCTTGACCTCCTTTTGCTGTCTGATTGCTCTGGCTAGAACTTCAAGAACTATATTGAATAAGTAGGGAGAGAGTGGGCAGCCTTGTCTAGTCCCTGATTTTAGTGGGATTGCTTCAAGTTTCTCTCCATTTAGTTTAATGTTAGCCACTGGTTTGCTGTATATGGCTTTTACTATGTTTAGGTATGGGCCTTGAATTCCTATTCTTTCCAGGACTTTTATCATGAAGGGGTGTTGAATTTTGTCAAATGCTTTCTCAGCATCTTATGAAATGATCATGTGGTTTTGTTCTTTTAGTTTGTTTATATAATGGATCACGTTGATGGTTTTCCGTATATTAAACCATCCCTGAATGCCTGGGATGAAGCCTACTTGATCATGGTGGATGATTGTTTTGATGTGCTCTTGGATTCGGTTTGCCAGAATTTTATTGAGTATTTTTGCGTTGATATTCATAAGGGAAATTGGTCTGAAGTTCTCTTTCTTTGTTGTGTCTTTGTGTGGTTTAGGTATAAGAATAATTGTGGCTTCATAGAAGGAATTCGGTAGTGCTCCATCCGTTTCAATTTTGTGGAATAGTTTGGATAATATTGGTATGAGGTCTTCTATGAAAGTTTGATAGAATTCTGCACTAAACCCGTCTGGACCTGGGCTCTTTTCGTTTGGGAGACCTTTAATGACTGCTTCTATTTCCTTAGGAGTTATGGGGTTGTTTAACTGGTTTATCTGTTCCTGATTTAACTTCGGTACCTGGTATCTGTCTAGGAAATTGTCCATTTCCTGAAGATTTTCAAGTTTTGTTGAATATAGGTTTTTATAGTAAGATCTGATGATTTTTTGAATTTTCTCTGAATCTGTAGTTATGTCTCCCTTTTCATTTTTGATTTTGTTAATTTGGATGCACTCTCTGTGTCCTCTCGTTAGTCTGGCTAAGGGTTTATCTATCTTGTTGATTTTCTCAAAGAACCAACTTTTGGTTCTGTTGATTCTTTCTATGGTCCTTTTTGTTTCTACTTGGTTGATTTCTGCTCTGAGTTTGATTATTTCCTGCCTTCTACTCCTCCTGGGTGTATTTGCTTCTTTTTGTTCTAGAGCTTTTAGGTGTGCTGTCAAGCTGCTGACATATGCTCTTTCCCAATTCTTCTTTGTCATGTAGTCATGTTTTATAAAAACACCTGCTGCAAGTAAAACTGCAGACTTGACTTGTGAAATGAAAGAAAAAAATGAATTTTGTTTTTTTTTTTTATTCCACATGGAGAGGTTTACTGAGAGAAGAGTAGAATTGGGGAGAAGTAAAGGAGGCCAGCCATGGGCACATGGGGGGAAGGGGGTGGGCGGAATGGGGAAAGAGGGGAGGAAGGGGAAGAGGGCACCAGAGCAGAGAAGAACAAAGAGTAAGCATGAATTTTGTTTTTAAGATATATATATATATGTATATATACATATATATACATATGTATATATATATATATATATGTATATGTATATATACATATATATATATATATCCCACTGACTAAATTGTGTTTAATTAAGAAAATAATGCAAGTTGTTTCAACTTTAAAATATTAAGAAATTTGACATGAAGTTGGGAATATTTCTGTGAATTTTACTCATGATATTAAAATCTCTTCAATAATTTCAAGGTGCTCTTATATTTGTTGTATAGACATGAATGCTGAAATTAATAACCTCTAATTTATCCAAACATTACGTTGTAGACTATGTCCAGTGCATTCAGTAACAAACATTGAGTCTCTGTAACGTATAATTTACACGCTATATCACATTTATCTTAATATACTGAAACTCTAATTGCAAATAATTGAACTTCCAATACAAAAAGTAAATAATGCCACCGAACAAAAGGGAAATTAACATTGATTACTGTTAGAGTAAACTTGGGCAAATTTGGAAGGTCTGATTTACTAATTTGGAAACTAGTTCTAGATATTAGCTTAAAGATTAAAATAAGTTGTGATTTCTAGAAACAAAAGCAAGAAGAGGAAACAGCCATAAATGTGCGTTTGTTTAATGAGGTCAGTCAATATGAGCATTGCTTGACTAGCATGCCAAAATCATGCCAGGTGACTCTAAATGGACTCGATGTGAAACTGGAAATTCTTATACCATTAGAAAATAAAAAATCTACATGATTTCCGTATTTGCATCTATTAACTTTCCTATATGATAAAAGTATATAATATCTTATAAAGACACTAAACATATAATATCAGTTGTTAACACAAACAACTCTTTCTCAATATAACAGTTAATTACCTTAAAGGCCAATCTGTTCATGATTTCATAATATTTCTAAATAGAAGAAGACATATTTAGCTAAACCAGTTCATCTCAGTTTCCATATTACATTTCTAAATATCAGAAGTATTTGTTGAAGTTGTGTTCCATAAATCTGTATTAATAAGTCATTCCACTAAAAAGACTATTAGAAAAAGAACAACGCCATCTGCTTTAATTCTGTAAATCAATTCTGCTTTATGACTCAAATGTTTACAAGACAAACTTAGTTCAGATTAATTAATTTTATAGGTAAGAATTGTATCTGGATAATTACTGTATTTTATGACATATCAATTGAATTAAACATTCATTAAGCCCCTCTATTTCCAGCTTGAATAAAACCACAGAGTCTATTACTGAAAGCAATTGTGACTAAATTTATGTGTCCACAATAATCATTCTTAGAAATACACAGTTTGAATTATCTGGATTGCAAAAACCACAGTCAACAAAGGGAATTAAATAAACTACTCATGTAAGCACATAAGATCAATGATCTATAACTTTGAGATTTCATTTGTGCCTATAATTTACTTAAATTAGGTCTACAAGTAACGGTACCTTTGCTATGACAATTCCTACTCATTTCTGTTTTCTTTTCTTTTCTTTTCTTTTCTTTTCTTTTCTTTTTTTTTTTTTTTGGAGCTGGGGACAGAACCCAGGGCCTTGTGCTTGCTAGGCAAGCTCTCTACCACTGAGCTAAATCCCCAACCCCCATTTCTGTTTTCTATACCATACTCTTCTCTTCTTAATGATGTTAGAGTGTTCAATTGGGTTCTCTCTTTTTTTTTTAACTAGTAGTGTTATTTTTGCTTCCACAAGTTGTATCAAACAAGTTTCACTTTTAACTTCCTACTGCACAGATATCATCATGTTCAATTAGGTTATATTTTTTTAACTAGAAGTGTTACTTTGCTTCCATGAGTTTTATCAATCAACTCACACTTTTCTTACTGCACAAAATATATTTGATTATTTCCATTAAACAAGCAATCTTTAAGACCTGTATCTTATCTTTTGTAAATATTATGCTATTTTAATTGTTGATGTATCTGAAGTTTTATTTATCTACCAAATACCTACTGTTGTAAAGAAATTGCTGTTAAATGTGTTCAGCAAATTAACTGAGGTTTCTGTTTGTTTCTTTCTCTAAATTGTTAATTTTTTCCTTAATTCTTATTTTTTTGTCTCACTGGGTCACTTTCTTTCAAGGCCCATGTGACCTTTGTTCATAGTACATTCAAGTTATAAGTAAATAATCATTAGAATCATTAATATTTGAGGAATCCTGTGGAACAAATGACTGAAATTGTTTTAACCAAGTGATCATTTAGGAAACATTCAAGCCATGGAAAACAATATTTAAATACATTTCTTATTATTAACATCACATTCTCATAAATTGATTTATCTGTCAATTACCTTTCTTATGAAAATTGGTTGGGCTTCTGCTAAACATGAAATTATGCAATGCCCAAATGTGCTTCAGCAATTGATATTTTGTTAGAAGATAAAATATCAAAGCACATTTAGTAATACCTTAGCAAAATCCTTCATAATCAATTGAATCTCTATTAAAATAAATTTAGAAACATACAATCAAATATTAATGAGATTTAATTGACTTTAATTTCTGGTATAGTTATGTGAAATGCTGCAATATAGGATATGTGACGATAATATGATTTATAAATTTGATCTTGGTTTCAAGAGAAATAATAGGTGAATTCGAATATAGTTGAGGATGGATCATTATAAGCAATAGAAATTGGTTGCATTTTCTTAGTGTTTACATTTTTCTGTAATTCATTTTTGTCAGGTGATCAGAGAAGATATACATAATCAGAAGAAAGAACATAATTAATCTATGATTTGCCTAGTCCTCCTCTAAATGTCTTCTAATGTTTGTATTAAATAATAGTTTCTTCCACCTAAACACCAATAGGTGGTTGTTCTTCCATTATTCATTTGCATCAATTGTCATCTCTTCTCTGTCTGGTGTTTTATGCCTGTTGTTATGTCAGTCGTGGAGAGTTGGTTCTGTGGTAGGGGATGTCAGGGGATGACTTGCATACTGGCAGGAGTCAGGTCTCTTCTCAGACCCTTGTGGGGTCTAGAGGTTAGACTCGAAGTACTATGAGTTTGTTTTTTTGTTTCTTTGTTCTGTTTATTTTTTTGTGTTGTTTTCTTTTGAATTCTTACTAGGTAAACTATCTCACCAACATCGCATCTCATTACTAATGAGGATCAGTTTAAATGTGACCTGAAACCACTTCCATTTCATGATGCACTACAAAGTAAACTTACATGTACATAGGTAAATTTCAGCCAGACGATCACTAACCTTCAGGATCTATTGAGTTATAGCAATTTCATATGTCATAGCAGAGTCAAATAAGGCAAATTTTTTTTTTTATTAACTTGAATATTTCTTATATACATTTTAAAGTGTTATTCCCTTTTCGGTTTCGGCAAACATCCCCCCCCTCCCTTTCTTATGGGTGTTCCTCCCCACCCCCCCCTATTGCCGCCCTCCCCCAACTGTCTAGTTCACTGGGGTTTAGTCTTAGCAGGACCCAGGGCTTCCCCTTCCACTGGTGCTCTTACTAGGAT
This sequence comes from Rattus rattus, assembly GCF_011064425.1. Lineage (NCBI taxonomy): Eukaryota > Metazoa > Chordata > Mammalia > Rodentia > Muridae > Rattus > Rattus rattus. Next base: position 73,384,054 of record NC_046157.1, read on the forward strand.
ATTCATTGCTACCTATGAGGTCAGAGTCCAGGGTCAGTCCATGTATAGTCTTTAGGTAGTGGCTTAGTCCCTGGAAGCTCTGGTTGCTTGGCATTGTTGTACATATGGGGTCTCGAGCCCCTTCAAGCTCTTCCAGTTCTTTCTCTGATTCCTTCAACGGGGTCCTATTCTCAGTTCAGTGGTTTGCTGCTAACATTCGCCTCTGTATTTGCTGTATTCTGGCTGTGTCTATCTGGAGCGATCTACACTTCTGCACTTCTTTGCTTCATCCATCTTATCTAATTGGGTGGCTGTATATATATGGGCCACATGTGGGGCAGGCTCTGAATGGGTGTCCCTTCAGTCTCTGTTTTAATCTTTGCCTCTCTCTTCCCTGCAAGGGTATTCTTGTTCCCCTTTTAAAGAAGGAGTGAAGCATTCACATTTTGATCATCCGTCTTGAGTTTCATTTGTTCTAGGCATCTAGGGTAATTCAGGCATTTGGGCTAATAGCCACTTATCAATGAGTGCATACCATGTATGTCTTTCTGTGATTGGGTTAGCTCACTCAGGATGATATTTTCCAGTTCCAACCATTTGCCTACGAATTTCGTAAAGTCGTTTTTTATAGCTGAGTAATATTCCATTGTATAGATGTACCACATTTTCTGTATCCATTCCTCTGTTGAAGGGCATCTGGGTTCTTTCCAGCTTCTGGCTATTATAAATAAGGCTGCGATGAACATAGTGGAGCACGTGTCTTTTTTATATGTTGGGGCATCTTTTGGGTATATGCCCAAGAGAGGGATAGCTGGATCCTCAGGCAGTTCAATGTCCAATTTTCTGAGGAACCTCCAGACTGATTTCCAGAATGGTTGTACCAGTCTGCAATCCCACCAACAATGGAGGAGTGTTCCTCTTTCTCCACATCCTCGCCAGCATTTGCTGTCACCTGAGTTTTTGATCTTAGCCATTCTCACTGGTGTGAGGTGAAATCTCAGGGTTGTTTTGATTTGCATTTCCCTGATGACTAAAGATGTTGAACATTTCTTTAGGTCTTTCTCAGCCATTCGGCATTCCTCAGCTGTGAATTCATTGTTTAGCTCTGAACCCATTTTTTAATAGGGTTATTTGTCTCCCTGCAGTCTAACTTTTTGAGTTCTTTGTATATTTTGGATATAAGGCCTCGATCTGTTGTAGGATTGGTAAAGATCTTTTCCCAATCTGTTGGTTGCCGTTTTGTCCTAACCACAGTGTCCTTTGCCTTACATAAGCTTTGCAGTTTTATGAGATCCCATTTGTCGATTCTTGATCTTAGAGCATAAGCCATTGGTTTTGTTCAGGAAATTTTTCCAGTGCCCATGTGTTCCAGATGCTTCCCTAGTTTTTCTTCTATTAGTTTGAGTGTGTCTGGTTTGATGTGGAGGTCCTTGATCCACTTGGACTTAAGCTTTGTACAGGGTGATAAGCATGGATCGATCTGCATTCTTCTACATGTTGACCTCCAGTTGAACCAGCACCATTTGCTGAAAATGCTATCTTTTTTCCATTGGATGGTTTTGGCTCCTTTGTCAAAAATCAAGTGACCATAGGTGTGTGGGTTCATTTCTGGGTCTTCAATTCGGTTCCATTGGTCTATCTGTCTGTCTCTGTACCAATACCATGCAGTTTTTATCACTATTGCTCTGTAATACTGCTTGAGTTCAGGGATAGTGATTCCCCCTGAAGTCCTTTTATTGTTGAGGATAGTTTTAGCTATCCTGGGTTTTTTGTTATTCCAGATGAATTTGCAAATTGTTCTGTCTAACTCTTTGAAGAATTGGATTGGTATTTTGATGGGGATTGCATTGAATCTGTAGATCGCTTTTGGTAAAATGGCCATTTTATTATATTAATCCTGCCAATCCATGAGCATGGGAGATCTTTCCACCTTCTGAGGTCTTCTTCAATTTCTTTCTTCAGTGTCTTGAAGTTCTTATTGTACAGATCTTTTACTTGCTTGGTTAAAGTCACACGAGGTACTTTATATTATTTGGGTCTATTATGAAGGTGTCGTTTCCCTAATTTCTTTCTCGGCTTGTTTCTCTTTTGTGTAGAGGAAGGCTACTGATTTATTTGAGTTAATTTTATACCCAGCCACTTTGCTGAAGTTGTTTATCAGCTTTAGTAGTTCTCTGGTGGAACTTTTGGCATCCTTAAATATACTATCATATCATCTGCAAATAGTGATATTTTGACTTCTTCTTTTCGATCTGTATCCCTTGACCTCCTTTTTGTTGTCTGATTGCTCTGGCTAGAACTTCAAGAACTATATTGAATAAGTAGGAGAGAGTGGGCAGCCTTGTCTAGTCCCTGATTTTAGTGGGATTGCTTCAAGTTTCTCTCCATTTAGTTTAATGTTAGCCACTGGTTTGCTGTATATGGCTTTTACTATGTTTAGGTATGGGCCTTGAATTCCTATTCTTTCCAGGACTTTTATCATGAAGGGGTGTTGAATTTTGTCAAATGCTTTCTCAGCATCTTATGAAATGATCATGTGGTTTTGTTCTTTCAGTTTGTTTATATAATGGATCACGTTGATGGTTTTCCGTATATTAAACCATCCCTGCATGCCTGGGATGAAGCCTACTTGATCATGGTGGATGATTGTTTTGATGTGCTCTTGGATTCGGTTTGCCAGAATTTTGTTGAGTATTTTTGCGTCGATGTTCATAAGGGAAATTGGTCTGAAGTTCTCTTTCTTTGTTGGGTCTTTGTGTGGTTTAGGTATAAGAGTAATTGTGGCTTCATAGAAGGAATTCGGTAGTGCTCCATCTGTTTCAATTTTGTGGAATAGTTTGGATAATATTGGTATGAGGTCTTCTATGAAAGTCTGATAGAATTCTGCACTAAACCCGTCTGGACCTGGGCTCTTTTTGGTTGGGAGACCTTTAATGACTGCTTCTATTTCTTTAGGAGTTATGGGGTTGTTTAACTGGTTTATCTGTTCCTGATTTAACTTCGGTACCTGGTATCTGTCTAGGAAATTATGCATTTCCTGCAGATTTTCAAGTTTTGTTGAATATAGGCTTTTATAGTAAGATCTGATGATTTTTTGAATTTCCTCTGAATCTGTAGTTATGTCTCCCTTTTCATTTCTGATTTTGTTAATTTGGACACACTCTCTGTGTCCTCTCGATGGTCTGGCTAGGGTTTATCTATCTTGTTGATTTTCTCAAAGAACCAACTTTTGGTTCTGTTGATTCTTTCTATGGTCCTTTTTGTTTCTACTTGGTTGATTTCAGCTCTGAGTTTGATTATTTCCTGCCTTCTACTCCTCCTGGGTGTATTTGCTTCTTTTTGTTCTAGAGCTTTTAGGTGTGCTGTCAAGCTGCTGACATATGCTCTTTCCTGTTTCTTTCTGCAGGCACTCAGCGCTATGAGTTTTCCTCTTAGCACAGCTTTCATTGTGTCCCATAAGTTTGGGTATGTTGTACCTTCATTTTCATTAAATTCTAAAAAGTTTTTAATTTCTTTCTTTATTTCTTCCTTGACCAGGTTATCATTGAGTAGAGCATTGTTCAATTTCCACGTATATGTGGGCATTCTTCCCTTATTGTTATTGAAGACCAGCTTTAGGCCGTGGTGGTCCGATAGCACGCATGGGATTATTTCTATCTTTCTGTACATGTTGAGGCCCGTTTTTTGACCAATTATATGGTCAATTTTGGAGAAAGTACCATGAGGAGCTGAGAAGAAGGTATATCCTTTTGCTTTAGGGTAGAACGTTCTATAAATATCTGTTAAGTCCATTTGGCTCATGACTTCTCTTAGTCTGTCTACGTCTCTGTTTAATTTCTGTTTCCATGATCTGTCCATTGATGAGAGTGGGGTGTTGAAATCGCCTACTATTATTTTGTGAGGTGCAATGTGTGTTTTGAGCTTTAGTAAGGTTTCTTTTACATATGTAGGTGCCCTTGTATTTGGGGCATAGATATTTAGGATTGAGAGTTCATCTTGGTGGATTTTTCCTTTGATGAATATTAAGTGTCCTTCCTTATCTTTTTTGATGACTTTTAGTTGAAAATTGATTTTAT